>NC_142177.1:40000899-40190899 GCF_026936395.1 Plectropomus leopardus
TGACGAGATCGAATTTGTGTGTCCAGATATCACTATCATTTGCATGGGTTGCTGTGGAAACACCGTAGGTGTTGGTGGCTGCATTGCAACGCTGGTGACGCAACTCTCCAGCGTCAAAACGTGATAAATCGCCGTCCATTATTTCGCCTTTCAAATCGATTTATTTTGGCTTCTGTCTGTAACTCATCACAGCCCAGGTGGTCCCAGACATGTTTTCTGTTGTCCCAGAGGACAAATGTTCAGAAGATGTTGAGAAGACGGTCGTTAATCGAGGGCCGCGTTCAGTTTGTCGTTCAGTTTAGAAACTTGTTTGTTGGTCTGTGTGTGTTTGACAGAAGGAACTGAGGAGTTCCTATTCTGTCCACTTATCAGGAAGATGTCAGTAAAACACACCGTGTCTGCTGTTCATCACGTCCACTCGCTCATCCAGCGCTTCCTCATCAAACTGGTTGTGGAGTTTATAGAGAAACATTGACCTTTATGTTGAGGAGAGACTCAGACTGGTTGTTTTGCTTTGTCTGTTTCAGTGACTGTGTTTTTATTGGGTTAATTTTTTTTAAAGTTGTTTGGCAGTTAATAATTCGAGAGGGAGCAGCAAGTCTGAGTGACTGAAAGTTTTTTAATTTAATTAAGATTTAATTTATGACTCAAACAATAGTTTACTTGTGATTTTTTTTTTTTTTAATACATTTTTTAAGGCATTTTATGGCTAATTTACTTGTCATAAAGCAGTGAATTTATTCAATATGACAACTTTTGTGGGGGGTCTACAGGTCTTTAAAGTTGTGTGATAAGGCCTTAAAAGTTATAAATCCTGAATTTTAATCTGTGAGGTGTTAATTGCCACCAATTTTTTGTCTAATCATTTATCTGTCTTCTAATTTTGTTTTTATTTGCCAACTTTAGCACGTTTAGCCAAAACAGCCAATTTGAACTGTTTTAACAAAAGAAAATTTTAGAAAATAAATGGAAATTGATGCTCTAATTTGCACAAAATATCAGTTTTGATAAATTTGGGATTCCCACAAAAAACTTTCCAAAACTTTTCAGCATCTTTTTAGGGCTTCTTGCATCTAAAATATTTAATTTATATCATTATATTGAGATTTTTTAAAATCGAAATGTTTTCTGTTTGTGTTTAGAAATTTGGTTAAATATGTCTTTAATTATTGTTCAATATTTCTGATTGATGAATCGTACAGCTGAAAAAAAACAATGTCAGAATTTCCATCCAAAGACTCAGAAGGCTGCCTTTATTTTAAAGTTTTAAAGTTTGTCATTTGTTCACATTTCATGGAAGAACAATATTACAAACAGCTGTGAGAATATCTGCATGGAGAGTCAGATCAGGCAAAATGTGACTGAAGTGAAAAAGAAAAGAAGAGAGCGAGAGGAGGAGAAACGTTTTAAATTTAGTAATGTAAACATTTGGTCTGCAGCCGCAGCAGAAACACACACGCATGTGAAGAAGTTCAGAGTTCACCTCAGAGTGCAGATTGTGGGCCGCTGCGCTGGATTAGCGTTTCAGAGCTGCGCTCTGTGTCTCTGCTGTGGTTCGTGGAGTCGATAAAGTTTGGCACGTGGCCGCGCTGGACAGAGAATAAAGTCTGGCTTTAAAGAAACTCTGCGACGTGTTGACACACAGATCTGTTATCAGCTGACCCTTTCACCGAAAAACAAAACCAGCGGCGGCACTTTGATGAAGGCTGCGTGTACAATCCACGACTGTTAGGGACCGTTCGTTATTTATTCGAGGGGAGGGGTGCTGCAAAATGGGGGGAGCCATTTCATATAATCTTTGAAGCACTGGGGAGGAAGTAAGGATTTTTATTTAGTCTTGGGAAAGGTACATATAATTTTAGAAGATCTTTATTCATTTTAAATACCGTCTGAACCTCAAAACCTGCTGGCCAATTTGAAAGACATGATTTTTTTCCCAAAAATTATATAATTTATCATAGCAACAAATTATAAAAGCAGAAATTATTGATTGATTTGTAAGTTTCTTACAGCCCTTGAACAAATTAGTCAGGAAAAATAACCAAATCTAAGCTTCAGATGATGATATATCAGCATCACTAAATTTCACGTGTCTCATTTAAAATTTCACCCAAAAAATAAATCTTGCATTATAGAAACAGAGGGGGGGTCATGCGTTTTCCCCTCTCTTTGAGGAGACTGTTGGAAAAATATGTGTGGCTTTGGAGAGGGTCAAGATAAAAAAGTAAGACAAAAAAGCAAACTTTAGTCCCACCGAACCAGAACCCCGCCTCCTCCAACAAACTGTCCCTCAGCATCAAATTAAACAAACTCAAGTTATTGAAGTTTTTCCTTCTTCAGGTATTTGATTTTTTAAAAATCATAATAGCGATCACAACTGATACATTTTATCCACAAAACTCAAAATAAAAAAGAAAAGCACAAAATAATCCTCATATCTGTTCAAACCTCATTTTTACAATCTGCTCACTGTTTAAAGGGAACTCAACACATCTGATTCTGTTTACAGGTCTTTGCATTGTGGGTAATGTAGGAGCCAGGTGTAAACAAGAAAGACAAATGTGTGGAATTTAAAAAGAAGATATTTCTGTTTTGTTTTGGGGGTTTTTTTCTGTGAAAAGTGAGTCAGGTAGTGTTGTAAAGCTGCAAAACTAAATGAGTGTAATAATCCTTTAATCTCTGCAGCCTCAGAGTCAGACGGCAGTCGTAACAGCTCCCAGCTTCCTTTTCTGATTATTACTCAACAGCGAATTGATCATCGTTAATTTGCTCAACTGTGAGCTGCCACTCCCACTTACTGCAGTTTCAGTGCGAAATCATTTTCCCTGACTCAGATCTGATCTTCTAAACATTCATCTGACAGAAAGACAGGTTGCTTGTACATATTATTTATGTCCAGTACATCTATTCAGATAAATCTGGGATTTGTTAATATGAAATCAATATTGTGACACTTAAGATTCTTTCTATCGTCACATAAAAATTTGATACTTCAGAGTGCAAGTTTGGGTTTTTTTTTCTTAACTGGAAAAATGACTCCTTAGGGGTTGTGTTTTTTGCATGAAACTTTTGTAACATTTTGGCCTTTTTTTCACACAACAGCAGTGTTTTTGGGGCCTGAAAACGCAGCTTTTGAATCAGCTTTAGTAAACTGGCAATGTGCAGATCCTGTGAGAAGGGTGAAATCAGGGCTGGACTTTATGTTTTTAGACAAATAGCCATGTGTTAGTAGGACAACTACACTTGCTCTTTTTGAAAAAACGCCTTTTTGCACAGAAGCGTGATGTTTTTTTATGTTGTGTCATCACAAAATTACACCACCAGTCACTGGCCTGGCATCTACACTACAGCATTTTCAGTTGTTTTTTGCACATCAGCGTCCATGAGGATCATTTTTTACAACAATATCATATGAGTGCAGATGTTTTAAGAACACAAAGGAAAGACTTTTAAATTTTGGCGTCCAGACGTGAACCTTAATGCTTATTTGAAGGAATGTTCTGCTGCTGTCAATACAAATGTTAAAATAACTGAAACAATACATGTATAAAAAAAGGATTGGAGATTAAAACACTTGTATAACACCTTCATTTATTCTGTTTATGAGAAACATTCATTATTATATTATGTCACATTTTAAACAGTGCGGACAATAAGTACCAACAGATAAACCCAAAGGTATCTGTAATACAGGCTACCAGGCATGTGAGAGTGGAGCCGCAGCTTTTCTGTGATTTTCCTGACAATTACTTGTCACAAGCTGAATCTGGGACGTGTTTGGATCTATTTTTGTCTTCCTGAGACTATTCTTATCTTGTGTTGACTTTATCAAACATCTGGAGAGACGCTGAGAGAGAGCAGAGGTGGGCGGCTGCACCCAGAAAGAGGATCCATTAAATATTCTAGCCCGAACAAGAAAAGCTGTTGGTGACAGACTCTTTACCACCCTCAAAGCCGCAAAATGACCAATTTGTAAATCGATGAGTTGATGTTTTATTACCTTGAATTCATGGAGAAAACTTGATGCAAAACCTCTTGCATGCCTAAGCGGGAAACACACACAATACGTGAACGCACAGTTTATTGATTTGAGGCCACTTAAACAACAGTGAGACTGTATCAAAATGACCTTTTTTTAACTCTAGTACAACTCGTGCAGTATAATCCAAGTCTCATATTTTGAGTTTTATGCTCAGTTCTTCCCAAATATGTGCATTTAAAAAAAAAAAACTGGCTTTAAAGGGAGCATAGATAAGTTTTACTTTACTTTTTACTGTTCCGGTTTAAATGGTAACTTTTTAGAAAAAATGCACGTGTTTGTGAAGTACTGAGCTGGATAGATGAGTCTCAGGTTATACTGCAGGAGTTGTGTAAGAATTTGATAATTTCATAACGCACGTTTTAATGGAGTTTTGCTGGTTTGAAGTGGTCGGTGGTGGTACACAGTCCCCAGTCAATCAATAAATCAATATGTTCGCCATTTTCATGGAAACAAAAAAACAAGGTTTTCTTGACGGACGCATGAAATGACTGATCTAAAAAATGGTCATTTTGTGGGTGAAGTCGTCCCCTAAATGTCCCCTAAAATGTTGTCTTTTTAATTTAAAGTTTCTATTGTGCTTAAAATGTTCGTTTCTGTTGTTAGATTTGGTCATTCTGTTTAATTTAAGGCTGATCTATGAGAGTACAGTGAGTTATTGAATGTAGATTTATGCTTTACTAAAGACAATCTGGGAAATTAAAGGGGTATAAAAAACACCAACAGTGCTCAGATAAGAGAAAGTGATTAAAGGAGGTGTCAATTAAATAGAGGCGAAACGGTAAATTAGTTGTTGTAGCTGATCAACTGTTCTGACAGAAAACTGCAACTATGTTAATAACTGATTATTAATTTAGGCCATTTTTGAAGAAATAATATTCCCTAATCAGATTTGTGTTATCCTTTCAAGCAGAAAAACACCTGTTGAATGTGAAAGTGAAGCAATGAATCAGTTAGACAGACCAAAAATTGATCCGCCGTCATGTATGAAGCAGAACTCTCTTAAATTCACGTTTTTCAGGCCTGTGTGTATTTCATGTATAGAAATTGAGATTTCCTTGGGGAATTATAAAATATGTCTTCTTCTTTTTCTTAGAAAAAGACAAATATTGTTCAGTTTAAGGTTCTTTAAAGTGAGAATTTGCTCTTCTGTTTCTAACTCTTGCAAACTAATTATTTTTCGGTTTTTGTTAAGGGTCAGACAAAACAAAACACTTGTTTGCATGCTCACTGTTTCACTTAATTTTTTTGAACTTACTTCAAATCATTTGTTACTGGAGCAAATTAAGATTGATCTGTAATGAAAATAATGGTTAGTTGCAGCCCCACCCTAAAATATTTGCATTAGAAAGTGTCAGTTTCCTGTTTGTTTGCGCCTCCTGTCTCTACACCAACATGTCTGTCTGTGTTTGTTACAGACAGCTGAAGAAGCTGAGCGAGGACAGCCTCACCAAGCAGCCAGAGGAAGTGTTTGACGTCCTGGAGAAGCTGGGTGAAGGGTGAGTCCGTGAGACGACGGGGGACCACCTGTTTACACGCGTCTCTCCGTCTGTGTTTAAATGTCTCTCTGTCCCCCTCTGTCTCGTTTCTCGCCTCCCTTTGTTTGCCAGCTCCTCCCGTCTGTGGTGCTCATCAACATAAACATTGCCTCCTCATATCCTGTTTCTCAACGCACTTCCTGTTCAGAGCGACTGATTGACGCTGTGTGTTACTGCTGATGCTCTCGTCTTTGAGCAGCTCACCACTTTATGACCCTCCACTGAATTTAAGTCCTACTCTGTCAGTTTTTTTTGTTTTTTTTTCCAACATGAGCCGATCGTCAGCCACACTGCTGTTAATGAGGCACCAGTTATGTTTAAAGTTAATTACTGGAAGCCTTTGGTATTATCTTCTTTTTTTGTTTAATTATGTTTATTAGCTTTTATGTTGATTTGGAATAAACAGAATAAACATTCACAAACCTCATCTGTCCCATCACTTAGATACAAAAACAAACAAAAAAAATAGATAACTAAATAATAATAATAATAATAATAATAATAATAATAATAATAATATAAATAATAATATAAATAATAATAGTGTTAGTCCTACTACTACTAAAACTAATAATAATAACAATAAATATATAATAATATATAATAATATAATATATAATAGTAATAATATAACAATAAAAACAATAAAAGAGGAAAAAAACCCATCCCTCCCTTCACTTAGCCAAACATGTATCAATTATACAATAAAAAAAAATGAAAATATATAACTAAATAATAATACTAATGACACAAATAATAATTCTGTTACTCCGACTACTACTACTACTGCTACTACTACTACTAATACTAATAATAATGATGATAATAATAATGATGATGATAATAAAAACTATAAAAGACAAAAAAACACATCTGCCTATACAGCAATGCTTGCATCATTGTCTTCTTTTACTTTTATTTGGGCGGGTGACAACAATCTCAAAATAAGTGTGAAAATAATAACAGAACAATCCAGCGCAGACACGAGAGGACGCCCAAACTGACAGATGATGACTACTGATATCTGTCAGTTCCTTATGCTGAAAAGGCCAAACATAACACAATAAAGGAGCATTACAAAATAAACACAGGACAAACTGCAGTGTTGACTGATTTAGTTTGTGTATTTTTATTAGAAGGTATCATATTATAAGACAACCTTCTCCAATAAGTATTAATGGAAAAGACATCAAACTCTTTGAGACGAGTCCTGCTGGGAACGTTTTCTTGAGATACCAACAGGAAGTCCTCATCTTGGAAGTACTGCTCTCTTAATAAAGTGAAACTAGGGAAGGGCCGTATATCGAATATACTCAACTCGAGTTATTGCATCTTGTTCTATGTGTGATATATATATACACACATATATATACATATATACACATATACATACATACATACATATATGTGTGTGTGTGTGTGTGTGTGTGTGTGTGTGTGTATATATATATATATATATATATATGTATATATAAAATGACTACACTGCGAACATCAAGTATAAATTGTCACATTTTTATAAGCCAAATACACTTCAGTTCTTTCCTACAGCTCTCTACATCTCACAGACACACACACAGAGCAGAGCTTTTGCAGACGTCCATCTATTAGACTATTAAGGCACATTTTGTGACCATGGAGTACTGCTGCGATTTGCAAATATTATTAAATTATAAACTGGGGAACTGTTAGTTTGTTTCCAGCTTACAGAGAATAAATCATCTTGTTTAACAGCATTGCGGTATTTGTTTAACTGTCTGCTAACACTAACATACAACTGTGTGTGTGTGTGTGTGTGTGTGTGTGTGTGTGTGTGTGTGTGTGTGTGTGTGTGATTTGTGTTTGTGTGTTTGAGGCAGAAGGAAATGCATCCCAACGTGCTTAACAAGAAAGAAATTAAATGCACCAAGTGCTTCACATCAGAACACATAAAACACAAAAAAGACATAATAAAACCTGCATGTAAATATAGAGTAAAATTACAATATATTACATAGAATGCATCTTCAAATGGAAAAAATCCACTTGATAATACCAGTGAAAGCAAGAAAAAATAAGGGTAAAAATTTAGTGCACAGAATGCATAACACAAACTGGAACATAAAGTAAAACCCACTGATGTTATTAATAAAATAAGAGTAAAAATAGAGTATATAAATGCATAAAATCAAGGAAAATACAATATCTTAAAAATGTGTAGCAGTACGCAGGTGCAAAGCAGAATGCAAAGGGTAGGCCCAGGTTTTAATTTTAAGGATTTTAGAAAAAAAAGACTTTGTCTGTTTTAAAGTTTGAGTAAACAGACTCCAGTTCGTCCTGCTGCTGCTTGTCACGTCATTTTTACTTAACATGTGAGACGTCTTTGTGTCTTTGTGTCTGTGCAGGTCGTACGGCTGCGTGTTTAAAGCTCATTATAAAGAGACGGGGGAGATCGTAGCCATCAAACAGGTTCCTGTGGAGTCTGATCTTCAGGAGATCATCAAGGAAATCTCCATCATGCAGCAGTGTAACAGGTACGCTGATGGTTTGTGTGGACACAAATGTGTTCGTAAGTGTGACAAAGTCATTTAAAGCATCACTGCTGTGACTCAAATCTTTCCAGTTTACGAGAGTCCTCCCACTTTTCTTTTTAAAGAGGGGGGCTGTGTAAATGTACCTCAAATTTAATATTCACAAATAAGCTAAAAAAGAGCTGCGGATTCTTGATATTTTATGTTAAATTATATTATAAATATGTACACTTTACTATTATCACTCTCAGATGATAGAAGCTGTTGTTCAAGGTGACTTTAAATAAGTGTTTTAAGTCTCAGTGGAAAGAATTTCGACATCGAACAAACAATCTCATATCAAGTTTTTTGGGGGGTTTCCCCATGAGGGAACACTCCTGCAGAGTGCATGACAGTTGTCACCAAAACTTTTAGGGGAAATACTGCATCAGTTTGTTTTTTTTTCTGGTAAATGTACCAAGAAATCACAGTCATTGCTCTGCGCTGTGACAGTGTGATGAAATGAATAAGCGAACAGTGTATCTGTTCCACCAGCCCCCAAATAAACAGTCCGGCTTAAAAAGACGTGGCAGCAGATGTTTTAACCATGGTGGGCAGCCACAAATAAATTAATGTCTGAAAAACCCTGAATAGTAACAGATGTAAACATAGTTTCTGATGTTTTTTGTCATTAAATTTCCTTTGTTTAAAGGTATTTTTAACGCCTAATATGAACAAGAGGAATTATTACAGCAAGAACAACCTGTTTCAATGTTTATTTGGGACAGACAGACTTAAAATATTGCTGATCTGTCCTTAAACAGTCGGTGTGTATATTGCACATTTTGTGCTTCAGAGCAGTCTGCAGATGCAAAAAATGCTCTGTTAACAAAAACACACTTTGAATTTTATAAAGCCTAGAACAACACATGTATGACACACGTATGACACACACACACGTGTCTGCATCATGCTGAGTTTGTTCTCTTGTGTTTTCAGTCCTCATGTGGTTCGGTACTACGGCAGCTACTTCAAAAACAGTGACCTGTGGATCGTTATGGAATACTGTGGAGCCGGATCGGTTTCTGATATCATCCGAATACGCAACAAGACGGTAATGTGACACTGAAGCGCGCACACATACACACACACACACACACACACACACACACACACACACACACACACACACACACACACACACACACACACACACACACACAGGGAGAATGTGAATAAGTAAGCGTTGTTGTACTGAAGTGTGTAATTACGTGTCTGCATAAAATAGGGAGTCAGACTGTACACACAAATCATGTAACACACTTAACATGATTTCGAGTACTTTGACATAATTTAACGATACTTTTGTGTGTGTGTGTGTGTGTGTGTGTGTGTGTGTGTGTGCGTGTGTAGATAACAGAAGAGGAGATAGCGACCATCCTGCAGTCCACTCTGAAGGGTCTCGAGTATCTTCACTTCATGAGAAAAATCCACAGAGACATTAAAGCAGGAAACATCCTGCTGAACACAGAGGGTCAGGCCAAACTGGCCGACTTTGGAGTTGCTGGACAACTGACGGTGAGTAAATATTACAAATTCAGAAAATAATTTCATGTGGGTTTTGTGGTCGCTCACCTGGTAGAGTTTGTGCCCCATGTAGGCTGAGTCCTCAGCAGCAGCTCGGGTTAAATTCTGACCCTCCAGCCTTTGCTGTGTTGCTTGCTCTCTCTCTCACTCTCTCTTTTCCACCTTTCTTCTCTACCACCTATTACATCTACTAATAGCAAGAAAAATCCCCCAAAAAAGTAAACGTATTACTTAGTCCCTCCAGGATGCTTTGATTACTGTAACCTTACCACAAATGTGACTATTAAAAATAGGTAAAACCTAATTTCCTTGTAGAGCAGCTGACCCCTCGGAGAGACACTCTCACCGTCACAAATCGATTACAGTTCTGTGAGAAACACCGAATGCTCACAATAATAGACTCAGAGTCTGAGACAGCATCACAACTGTTTTTGCAATTTTAATCAGGGAAACTAAATATGATTTTAAATCATTTTCAGTTATACAGCATTTCTAACTGATTTATGCTTCCATTTCTGTGAAAAAACTCAATAACCAGATCATCACAATTAGATTTTTGCTGGATTGACAGATGTATATATGCATAAATGTTAATAGCATTTACTTTCTTTCTCTCTCTGACCTCATCAATCCTTCTGAGAGAAATTCATCTATTTGTGAATATGCTTTGTTGTAATTGGCTGTTTCTTTTGTACATCTCTTGTTTATTTCATCAGCTGGCCTCTTTTTTGCAAAAGTCTCCACATTATTCCTCGATTCAATAAAAAGTACTATGATAATCAGCGAAACAAACCCAAAAAAACATTGCAACTTGCATTGCAATGTTTTAGAAAAGTTGCAGTGAAATCATTTCCAGCCGCAACAATCACAAAAACAGTGCGCAAAATTCTTGAGAGACTGATACTTATAACTGTGTTTTATTAGAAGATTATGGATTATAACTGTGTTTTATTTATTAGACTTCTGTATTTCCTCCATTTACCAGATGCAACTTGCAAAATAAGTAACTGCAACTCAAAAAAATCCTGAATAATAAGATCATTATTGTAAATTAAATTTATAAACTTCTAAACTTACAACTTCTGAGCATCTGATTTAGTACCAGCATATTTTCTAATGACCTTATTTAAAAAAATGTTGTTTTGTAGGTTTTACTTGAATATTGTGAAAGCTCAGTAACATCAGTCACAGAATCCCAGTTAAACTATAAAGATTTTGTGTCTTGACATTAATCTCTCTGTTTTTTTAGGACACCATGGCGAAGAGAAACACGGTCATCGGCACGCCGTTCTGGATGGCTCCAGAGGTCATACAGGAGATCGGCTACAACTGCGTGGCAGACATCTGGTCTCTGGGGATAACGGCGATAGAGATGGCCGAGGGGAAGCCGCCCTACGCCGACATACATCCCATGAGGGTGAGAGACTCTGCGCAGTGTCTTTGTGTTGTCGACTGTGTTTGTGTGTGTTTTAATGTTTGAGGGTCGACTACGAAGACAGATGGAATCAGTTATAATGAGTGTTTCTCTCTTCGTTCATACTTTCGTCTGTCTGAGTGATGTTTCCTCTTTCAGGCCATTTTCATGATTCCTACCAACCCTCCACCGACGTTCAGGAACCCAGATCTGTGGTCTCCGGCATTTAGAAACTTTGTCAGCCAGTGTTTGGTGAAAAACCCAGAACAAAGGGCGACTGCCACGCAGTTGTTACAGGTAACTCCATTTACAACTTTACCACTGCACAGGAGCTGTAAATGAAGCATCTGCAAGCCAATATTTAACCCTTTGAAACCGGGGTAAATTGTTTTGATTTCTTTCAAAATAATGGGGAGAAAGGCAATGAGCTATTTAACAAGGAATGGCCCAAAAAATAGCAAAATGTAAGTAATAAATTACAAGAAAATAACCTGAAAATGAGCAGAAAAAAATCTAAGATAATAAGAAAAAGCAATATTTAAAAGATTTATATTTTCTGGACATTTTTCCTAGTTAGACTTTGATAAAAATCACCCCCCATTCATTTTCTTGTCAACTTTTTGCAATTTTTTCCCCCATTTGCAGGACATTTCTTGTCAAGTTGCTGGTTGCCTTTTTTCCCATTTTTCTAAAAGAAGTCAAACAAATTTTCTCGGGTTTCAGAGGTCTAGATGCTTGTGAAAGGCATCAATATCAATCCAGATTTTAAAGGGTTAAACTACTAGCTACTTCTAGTACTATAGAAATGTGTTTTTTCTTACTCTTCATCTTCATTTCTCTACTTCAGCATCCGTTCATCAAGTCAGCCAAGCCCAGCTCCATCCTCAGAGCGCTGATCACAGACGCCATGGAGATCAAACTCAAGAGACAAGAGGAGGCAGAACAGAGAGAGCAGGACGCAGAAGATGATGATAATTCGGTAAAAATGGGGGGGTCATAATTATTCTTCCATTCCAGTGGACAGAAATATTTGAAAAAATCCTGAGTAAAGCTTTACAAGTATAAGTAATATAACATCTCATATTTATTCTGAAATCAGTTTAAAAACAGATTTTGTATTTATAAAATATGATTTTTTTTTCAATTATGTCTTTATTTTCAACAATTATCCATTAACAAACAAAACAACACACAAAAAACAAGAAAAAAAGGGAAGAAAAAATGGGAAAAAAATAGTATGAATACACAAAGCAATTAAGGACAACATAATAAATAAGTAAACTATTTAAAAATAATTAAGTAAAAGAAATTAATTGACAAAATAATAATAGTAAAAAAGTAGATAAATAAAATAAAATACATCAATAGATTAACAATGGTCACAAAACATTTATTTTTTTAATATATATATGTGTATATGTATATGTATGTGTGTGTGTGTGTGTGTGTGTGTGTGTGTGTGTGTGTGTGTGTGTGTGTGTATACATACACACACACACAATGTAAGATCAAGTCTCTCTGGCTAGGCGGTGATCAGAGTCACAATATGATTTCTAGACTGAGACGTGTCTTGGGCGTCCTCCTGTCCTCATGTCTGCCACATCTGTTAAAAAAGGGGGGCGTGGCTCTACTGCAGTCGACTTTGCATGATGTGCAGTTGGCATTTAGACATCCCATAATATGCGTCTGTGAGTTTGGTTGGAGCCAGATGACAGTAATCATAGATCTAGACATCCTAAAAAAGTTCATTGGAATAGCTCAGATCTGAACAGGTTCAAATCTTCTGGATGTGTCCGACGCTGGTCGGTTTGATGTTTCAGGGAGAAGAAACAAAGAAAGCACAGTTGTCATCGTCGAGGTTATTTATGGACATTAAACCACCGGATGCTCACATGAGTTGTGTTTACTAAAGTTTTACTCCCCGTCTGTGTTTCAGGACGAAGATGAGGTGGACCAGGGGACGATGGTGCGGGCGGGAACAGGCGACTCGGGAACTATCCGGGCAGCTGGATCATTAGCAAGTTCACTGGGCAGCACGGCTCGGACTATGATCTCACACGACGACACGGGAACCATGCAGTCACAGCTGGGCACCATGGTCATCGTCTCTGACGATGAAGACGAGGAAGAAGCTGGAACTATGAAAAGTAAGTGCACTCTAACAAAATGTTCATCAGCCACAAATAAACAGCGAAAGAGGAATTTAGCTTTTTTTTTTATATGGTAGTATAGAAAAACTCAGTAACAAGTTTAATTAAAAAATCAAAAGGCAAACTGAAAAAAAAGATGCAGCTCAAAGTGCTTTACATGCGAGAGGGATACAATTTAAATCCTAAAAAATAAATAAATATATATATACACAGCACGTTGATACCTATGTTGTAGACAGAGGCCAAAGTTTGAAAACAAATAAAAGGGAGAGAAATAGAAAAGAAATATTAAACAACAAATGTCAAGATAGTAAAAGTGCATAAAATGCATAAAAGACATTTTTAAGGAATAATCATAATATGCAATAAAATTAAACAGAGGGTGGAAAATCTATCTTAGAATCTTTTCAAAAATTATGCAAAGAAATATTTTTTATCACTATATAAACCCCTCTCATCTTGAATTTGCAATTTTGGTGTAGTGTCCTTATAAATTTAAATATTAAAAAAATGCACATAACTACTACACATAATCAGGTCAGAAAGAAATGTCATATGTTGAGGTTAGAAAATTACATTTCCCAAGTCCCAAGTCCAGCATACAGGAGACACAGTGGTGACATGGTTGATATCTATCTGGGACTAGCCTGTCATCCACTTTTTGGATAATAGATATGATTGAAGAGGGAACTCCTTAAAATTATTTCAACTAAGGTGTTACTCACGAAAGAGAAGAAATCGTCTTCACACTTTGTGCTGTGAAAGCACAGATCGAGCTGTCCTTCAGCTGACTCTTAAAAATGAATTGGATAAATTCTGGTTAACTGATGATATATTGTATAATTTTAAAGCTATTTTGTGTAATTATTGATATTTTAAACATAAATATTGTGGTATTGTTTTGTGGGTTTGTTTGTTGTAGTTGGAGAGTTCATCTGTTTAGTCTTCACCTACAATAATACCTCTTTATTGATCAATTTTATTATTAATCTAAATCTACAAAGTAACTTGAGTGATTAAAATAATGTAATAATGCAGTAAAAAGTACAATAGTTCCATCTGAAATGAATTGAGTTAGAAGTATAAAGTAGCATAAAAAGAAAATACCTCAAAATAAAGTAAAGTAAAGTACTTCCAGCACTGCACATGAATCCTCTGCAGATATTTGCAGAGATGTTACACAAATTAAAGGCGTTGCGTCTGACAGAGACGACGATGAGGAATTGGCTCCCAGTTTACTGAAAGAAGCTGTAAGAGGAACCAAGTGATGAGGAACATGCTGACACTGATTCAAACAATAGACGCACACCGACTGTCACTGCATCTGGGCCTTTTAATAGAGTGTACTCACCCAGAACAGTGTACTCACACACTGTTCTGGGTTTCTCTGCTCGGATCAAACGTGTTAGTGAACTCCTGCTGTAGCTGACCACCGAAAAACAACTTCAGCTGTTTCTCCATCCATCCATTTTCTTCCGCTTATCCGGGGTCGGGTCGCGGGGGCAGCAGCCTAAGCAGGGAAGCCCAGACTTCCCTCTCCCCGGCCACTTCGTCCAGCTCTTCCGGGGGGGCCCCGAGGCGTTCCCAGGCCAGCTGAGAGACAAAGTCTCTCCAGCGTGTCCTGGGTCTTCCCCGGGGCCTCCTACCGGTGGGACGTGCCCTGAACACCTCACCAGGGAGGCGTCCTGGAGGCATCCTAATTAGATGCCCGAGCCACCTCATCTGGCTCTTCTCAATGCGGAGGAGCAGCGGCTCTACTCCGAGCTCCTCCCGGATGACCGAGCTTCTCACCCTATCTCTAAGGGAGAGCCCAGCCACCCTACGGAGGAAGCTCACTTCGGCCGCTTGTACCCGTGATCTTGTTCTTTCGGTCACTACCCAAAACTCGTGACCATAGGTGAGGGTAGGAACGAAGATCGACCGGTAAATCGAGAGCTTTGCCTTTCAGCTCAGCTCCACGACAGACCGGTGCAGCTGTTTCTGTGTCGGAGTTTCATCAGTGTTCGTGACGATGAATAGCTGTTTAATATCGCTGACATTAAATGTTCAGGCCCTTTGTTAGGAATCTCCTTCTTTTGCCAAACATGATGTGATGTGATCTGTTATCAGCATCTAAAAAGGTGCAGCTGTTTGTTTGTTTTGTTTTATCCACCAGAGGGCACAGTGTGACCATCTCACTGAAAAAAGCTCCTTGACCCTTGAAACGTGAGCAAATTGGCTTGATTTCTTTAAAAAAAACACAGAAAGAAGGCAATGAGCTTCTTTTTTTTGTAAAATTACTGAAAATTGAAAATTACTTGCAAATACAGGGAAAATTATTATTATTTTTAGCTTTATTTTTGTACAATTCAAGTTGACATAAGAAGACAAGAGGAAAAAAACAAAATATAAAAATGAAATTGATTTTGCTCTTGAAAATGACTTTTTTTTTTACAAAAATGGGATTTTCCAGCTCTTTGTGTGAAATGACATTTTTTTTTAGGAAAATGCACAAATGTAAATTAATCTGTACTCACCACATGTCAGCCTTTCATACCCTCAGGTAATGACAAACAAACAAAGAGAAATTATCGTTTTTTAGGTATTTATTGAAATAATCATTATCGTATATAACTGGCTTTAAGTAAGTTTTCATGTATCAGCGGCCTTGTTCATCAAATTACATAAAAAAACTTCAACGATGAAATACTAAGCACATTGTCACTACTTAGTTGTAGGGCTTTGTGATATTAAGAAAACCAAATATTACTTTTCTTTCTTCTTTTTTTAACCAAAAACTCCCTATCAACAGGAGGGCCACTTTTAACTTTTGTTAAAAACGTTTTTGTTTTGTTAAAAACTTATGTCAGAATCCCTCTAAACGTAATTAATGCACCGTCTGCAGGTGTCGTGCGTTTCCGTTAGTGCTGCTGGGAGTCTCGTTGCAGTGTAGGAGTCATAAGCGTTGGATGCACCGGGTGCTTTTGGAAGGGAGTCTCCATCAGAGCTGGACTGTGTTCATCAGTGCTGCTCTCTGTGGGTGTGTTTGATGTGTTTGTTTTTATATGCAGAGAATTAACCCCATTGAGACACCACAACACGCTGAGTTCAGACGTGTGTGTGTTTGATTTTGCTCCGAGTGACTCCGGTAATGCTCACCGCTGACGCTTGTTGTGCTTTACTGATGAAAACAAAGCTACTGAGGAAGTCTGTGGCACAATATTAAAACTCCCACACCACATTTAGTGAGATATTTATCTTGAAGCCGCAGGAGGCTTGTGGCATCAGCAGCCACTGGCAGGAGTAAGCAGCATTCAGATAGTGAGTCGGGTAATTTCCCACCCTGCAGTTCCCCGCTGAAACAGTCAGAACAGTCTGAGTCAGGCTTATTGGCATGAAGAATGTCACATACAAGGAATTTGCCTTTAATATAAGACCCTTTCCCTCTGGACAAAAAGCCCACAAACGCCTCTAACGTCTGGCTTTTGTCTCATTTCCGGGACAAATGAATCTGCATTAGTCAGTGTTATTTATCGGCTCCAAGTCTGATTGGCAGTGGTGGAAATACAAAACCCTTGTGGACGTGCTAATAGTTGTCCCTTTTCCAGCACAATGCAGTGACTCGCCCCCACATTATCTTTTCTGTCAACATGCTCCAACATTTCTTAAAATTAGTCAGCACCGAGTTTGAAAGAGACACTGAATAAGTTACTAAATAACTGAATAAGTTGATGGAAATGTAAGAACCGGGTGAAAGTGCAAAATTTCTCCCCTTTTTTTGGCATGATGCAGTGACATGTTGCCATATCATACTGTGTGTCTCCGTCCAAGAACCATTAAAACATCATTCAAAATTAATTTGCGCCAATTTTTAGAGACTGAATAAGTAACAGATATAAAAAAGAAGAAGAGAACCATTGTAACATTTTCACAGGTCTCCGTGCTGCTTTACTGTTAAGCTGTTTTCTGGCGCGTCTGTGACGTCGAATGTGACACACCACCAACAAAAAACAAAAACCGAAACACTGCAGAGTGGCGCTGATCTACTGGCAATGCGAAAAGAGTCTATTGCCTATTTATGTCTTTTCCCACATTTGAAAACCCTGCATATACGCAGACATTTTGGTTAAAATTTGTGTAAAAATAGTGTAACAGAAAAATATTTTAAAAAAAGCAAGTACTGCAAAAGTCAGGTATCCTAAATATAAAAACAAACATGCACTATAAAATAAACATATAAAATGTCTGTTTTCTGGAATAAAAGGACCAGAAGTATGAAATCATAGAGACTGAATACAGTAGACACGAACATGCAGAGAAATGCATCCATTTTACTCGACTCAAACATAGTTACTACTTATAAATCTGACACACACACACACACACACACACACACACACACAGTCTCCTGTCTGATGTTCTGCTATTGAGTTAGTATGGATCTCCACTGCTGGCAGTTCAAACCGCATTAACACAGGAACATTTAAAGTTTATAATTACATTAGTACCCCAATATCCTTCAGTTGTGTGTTTGTGTGAGTGTGTACATCTCTGCTGTGTCCTTTTAATGCCTCAGTGTGTGTGTGTGTGTGTGTGTGTGTGTGTGTGTGTGTGTGTGTGTGTGTGTGTGTGTGTGTGTGTGTGTGTGTGTGTGTGTGTGTTCATCCCAAATTAATGACCACAGTCTGATGCTGTAGGCGGCCCTGAGGATCAAGATAAGATATTAGATCAGATATTGATCCGTCCTAATGGCACTGAATAATAAAAAGCCTTTTAATTTACACTGATTAGCCGCCGAGCTGCACTCATGTTAGAAACCTCTCTGTGGCTCTCGTTTCTCGTTGTCTTCTGCACCTTTTTTTTTCTTAGGATGGATTTATTAAATAACAAATATAAAAATGTAACCAACAGGATATTAAACTCAAAATCCACTTCATCATTGTTGAAACTGGCAAAAACAAATTGGTTTACTTTTATTTCCTGCTGTTTTTCAGCAGATGACAGACTGAGATAACGTCACGTCTACAGTGAAATCAATTTAGAGCCTGGACTCCCAAAAACACTACAGTCTCACCATTTTTCCACGATGATATGACCTACCTTTACATAACGGCTTGCATATTTCACCATTTATCATAATCACATAATCTATATCATATTTATAATATACTTTATATTATTTACTACACATTTTCAGTGTTTTCTTGCCAGATCTGCTTGTAACTCACAGAAACAATAGACACTGTTTATTTCTGATGTTTAATAATCACGTTTTAGAAGAAGCAGAGAACAGCTGGATTCTCTCCTGAGAACATCTCTGATCTGATATTACTCATGAAAACATTTTTACTCAGTTAGGACTTCTTATGCAGAAGTAAATGTTTAGAAACAGAACTAAATTATAAGATTAAAAACTCTGAGATGTTTGAATCAAAGTCTGATTGTTGTCTGTGATCTCAGATGGAGAGCTCGTCTCTTCTCTGAGTTAGATAACTTTCATACCGTGATTTTGACAGCTGCTGCTTTCTTTTGAAATTTTAAGTCACATGCTGATTTGATACATCCAAAAGTACTCATAATCCCTGTTGAGGTCTGTCACTGACAGAAGGATTATGCTGTTTGAAAATATCAGTTCAGACATGTAGAGCAGCTGAGTTTATGATATATTTACAGGCTTTTATTTCAAAATGCTCTCTGCTCTTTTTTTGTCTCCAGACACATAAAACAGCAGCAAAAGACAAAATATAGATGACTCTGCATGAGACTGAAGCGAGTCATTCAAACTTTGCATTTGTTTTTTTTTGATGGAGCCATTATGTCGACTGAAATTAGTTATTTAAATTGACTTTTCCATTTCTGTGAGTCTCAACAATGTTCGCAAATCTTAAACTGCTCCGTCGTAACACTGTCTTCAACGTGCACGTTCTTATGTAGTGACTTAGGAGTCCTCGTGGGCGATATATATCAAATATACTCAATGTACCACAGTTTGTTACACATGTGATGTATAAAATTGCTATATCGTGAACATCAAGTATAAATTGTCATGTTTTATTGTTTTTTTTTTTAAGTCATCAGTATCAGACTCGCTTAGGCGTTTCAGCTCTTTAGTTTATTACTCTACTTTATCGTGACAGTAGCTACTTTATTTAAGTGTATTATAACTGCAGTTCTGTCAGTAATTTTGTATTCTAGTAGTCTATTGTAGTTTAGCAGAGATTTCAAAATATTGAGACATATTGTATGTAAGCCTAAAAACATGGATATTATTTGACGCCATGTCGTCCTGCTTTGAGTATAAGCAGTGAAGTGAACACTGCACACTCTGAAAACAGGCGCGTGTTTCTAATAGCCTCGTTGTGAGGGCTGCAGTTAAAAAGATTTAGCTCTCTGTACCTGCTCAGCTCTCACATCTCTTCACTTTATTAAAGTTTCATTTTGTTTTGGAGCAGATGGCCTCCCTCTCCAGAGTCCACTCTTGTTTTGGCCTTCACTTTAAGTTCAAACTGTGTAAAACCTTTTACTTTCCTAAACTTGTGGTTTATGTTCAGCCTGGTTTAGAGGCGGCAGCACTTGTGCGACTGTGTGGGCAAAACAAAGCATCATCCCTGCTGGAGTGAAGAGACTTTAACCCCGCTGAGGCCTGAGACTGTTTCTCTGGTTCAACGTTCAGCAACTAGCGTCATTACACAGTGTTAAAACCCACCAAAAAAATGCGTCAGCTTCGTCTGATTTACTAAAAAGCCATGTTGTTGTTTTTTTTTCTTCAACCCAGAAAGTTCCCCCAAGAAAAACATTTTTACTTTTTTAATTCAAAGTAAACACGCTCACTCCCCACAGTGATGTGACTGCTGTGTGGTGACATCTGATCTGATAGTTCGGGAAAGACTCGACAGAGAGGAGAGCGGGTCAGCGTCGGAGCAGCGAAAAAAAATAATGGGCTTGTCAGTGGGTGACACACAGTAATGGCAGCAACATTTTTATTTCTTTAGTTTCTCTCTTTTCTTTTCGGCATCAGGCAGTCGGACAACTTTTCAGAGTCAGTGATACAATATTATAACTAATCGCACGATTGCAGTGACATTGCATATTTGTTTAATGTCTCTTCCAGTAAAACGACTCCTTTTTTCCATTCCCTCGTCGCGCCGTTGTAATCTGCTGTCAGAATGTGGAAAAAGTCCTAATTTCATTATAAAAAGGCGAATGGGCGTGTCAGTGGCTCATCTGATAAATCACGATTCAAATTTTCATCAATCTCATGAGTTTTTGAAGCATCATTTAGCTAACTTCATCTTTCTTTTCTGTCTCTGCTGATCAAACATTATTATATTATAATTATATTATATTATAACATCAACATTATTATTAATGTGACTGTTTACTAGGAACGTGTACGATAAATCGACAAGATGTTTCTACTCTCGATACAGAAATTACTTTGTTTGTTTAACTAATTTAATTATTGAAAATGGTTTTGATCTTCATGCCAGACTTACCAGCAGCTGTGATCAATAACCTCTCTCACTGTCTCTCTGTAGGCGCGTTTCCATCACAGATTTGTGCAAAACTTAAGCGATATTTTTGAAATGTCGATAAAACACAATTGTGAGAAACAGCGTTTCCACCATGTGATGTTCTGTGACTTCTCATCTGGTGATAACATCCCAGTAACCATGGCGATGGATGTTCAAAATATTAGCAGGTTTATTTCTATTGCAGCCGCCTCACTAGCCGTCATTATCTAAAGCGATGTAGGCGTTTTATGGAGCCATAATGGAAAGGCGAGCCGTAATTTCTGTCTCATATAAGACTTTAGATGATGTAAGTCTCTTCCTCAGTCCACAGATACTGCGCCGTGTTTTTTAGAATGTCATGTGACTCTTTGTCGTACATCATGTGGCCTGTAAAAGCGAAATAAGTGTTCACGTTGACTTTTTCAAATGGCCTGAAATAACACCTCGGTGAGTGTAAAAACTTATTGTGATATATGTGATATATTGACATGTTTTCATTAGGCGGATTTTATATTTATATATTTATTTTGATAATCAAAAAAACAAATTGAATTTGCATGTAGTGCATTAAAAAAAATATTTTTTGTGGTTGTTTTTTTCATCAAACATTTTGGCATCAGGACAAAAAACTGGCATTTAAAGGGATAAAATTCTGAAAAGTTATTGGATGTTTGATATGTTTTATTAGGACTGATGTTGGTTAAAACAATTCCTCAAAGTAGAAAATAATATTAATGTATAATATTTTTTAAAGCTTGAGTTTGAAAAGTGCATTTTGTGCACAGAGTGATACTCGTGTGTGTAATCTTAAAGCCCGAACGGGTAAGAAGATTTCAGCCCGTTAAAGGTCACAGAGAAATTTAAGCAAATTCTTTCCCTCTGTCTCTTTTCTTCACGTTCTCCTCAGCACTCTCTGCAGTCTCAGTTTTTATCAAGTATAGATATTTTTCATCAAAAGGCATGTGCTCCCAGTTAAACTGAGATGAGATTCAGACCAAATGTGGATGTTGTTGAGTATCTGCTTAGAAAACGATCTAACTTACTCAAAGTGTGCCATGTGAGTGTTTATAAAACTTTTAAACTCGTCTGCTTTAAAACTGAACCACTTCCATGTCGGGTCAAACAAATCAAGAGGTTCCTTGTGTTCGATAAAGAAGTTACAACTCAGTGTACTCAACATGGTGAAGTTTAGAGTGAAAAATCATGTTTCCAAACCTCACATGTCTCATGAGCACATTAACCAGTTCATTGTTACTCATGTTGTATGTGTGTGGTTTTCAGAATAAGTCTGTTTGAGCAAAAGCTGGATCCTTTTTTCTTAAACTGAGTTACGCAACAGACTTTTCAGCAGAAATAAAGAGGGAACAACTTTTGTTGCTCAGGAACTGTGAGACTGGAAAGATCTTCAATTAATGATGCACATTTTCTCACTTTAATAACTTTGTTTCACCTTTAATCTTCCCTTTATAACCCTTTAAACCCCGAGCAAATTGGCCTGAATTCTTTCAAAAACAGTAAAATGCAATGAGAAACTTTAGAAGAAATTACCCCAAGTAACAAAAAAAGTACATGAAAAATTACCTTTAAAAGAAAAAAAAGAAAGTAAAAAATAATAAAAACCAAGGAAATTACCTAAAAAAGACCAAAAAAAAGAAAAGAAAAAGAAATCATAATTCTGTTAAAATAAATTTGAATAAATAACAGTATATATTATAAAATATAATGTAAGTAAATGACATATATTATGATAATTATACAAATATTTTTGGGACATTTTTTGCTAGATTTCTAAAAAAAAAAATATTTTCCAAATGTACTAAATTCTCTCATTTTTGGGGAAGTTGCTCATTTCCTTTTTCCCAATGTTCTCAAAAGAGAGCAAAACAAAGAGCTCAGATTTCTAAGGATTAAATACTTAAAGACATCTGAACGCAGCACATGAAAACTGATCGATCCAGGTTTTAAAGGGTTAAGATGTGTGACACTGACACAGTTGTGTTATTAACCCTGTCAGACCTGAGCAAATTGGCTTGATTCTTTTGAAGGAAATGAGCAATGAAAAAAGAACTGAAAACAAAAATAATACAAAAAAGTACAAGAAAATTACTGAAAATTTAGTTTAAAAAAAGAAGAAAAAGAAAGAAAAAAAAACAAAAAAGGAAATTGCCTGTAAAATTTGTCTCAAAAATTACAAAAAAATATAAATATGGTTTTCCCTTTATCTATTTTTGTCTTGAATTTGTAAAACATTTATAAAGTTGCTCTTTGCCTTTTTTATCCATGTTTTTGAAAGAAATTGCACCAATTAGCTCAGAGTTCACAGGTTTAATCGTCACAGTAATGAGTACACTTACACAACGAGAATGCACAAAGAGGCAGAAAAACAGAGGAAACGCTGTTTAGTCGTGTGCTTGCCTCCACATGAGGTTGGCATAGCAACCAACAAAGCACAGCAGGTCCCAGTTTATAGGAAAATGAAGCGCAGTTTGAAATTTTCTTTGACCGGTCAGATAATTGCTCAACAACACCAGATACCAAACTGGAATCAAAGAGACGTTAGATGATGGATTTTCATGGCTCTGACCTTCTTTCATCTGATTTTGTCAAAAAACTCCAAACTGCGTCTGGTTTCCTTAAATGGCGACTTCTCTGAGGTCGGCGCTCTTGGCAGCTTAATCCAGTGCGGAGGCACCTGGCAGCAGAAATGGAGAATAAACAGCCATTAATTCTTTTACAGTCAGGGGGATACTGGGCTTTAAATTGATTTTGTGCCTGAATGAAAACAAACTACAAGCGAGATCGACAATGAGATGTATGCTAAAGAGAGCTAATGTGAGACAACAACTGAGTGTCTCCACATTAATCATCATTATCAAGATGAGAGTGCACACACAGTGTAAATCTGTCTCTGACAAATGTAAGATTTCCACAACAGATGGCTTGTTTCCTCGGGAAAGTTTAAAGTTTTTGACCACCAGTGGGCCGACAGACCAGCAGCAACAGAACAGTAACATCCCATTGTTACCACAACATTAGTCCGGTGTTTGCTACAGTTTTAACTCCTGAGAAAACGTCACTTAGAGCCAGTAAAAATCAGTAATATGGACAAAACAATGAGCTGAAAGCTGCAGAGAGCAGCCGGCTGGTCTGTTGATTCTCAGTTTGATCGACAGCGCGAGCAAGTCGAGTCGAGTTAGATTCATTATATAGACGCAATAACACAAATCAACAAATCTGGGCTACAAAATGAATTAAAATATTATCAAAATTGCAACATGGCCAAATGCAATATTAAAATCGCAGGAGCTGCAATTATTTGATAAAAGCAAAATGTGTCACAATATGAGTTATAAATGCAATTACATCGTCATCAGTTTTATTCATATATACATATATACATATACATATGTAGTCTTGACTTTGTGAAGCATTATTACCTAGTTGCTCATTGCCTTTGTTCCCCATGTTTTATATACATACATATGTGTGTGTGTGTGTGTGTGTGTGTGTGTGTGTGTGTGTGTGTGTGTATTTTTTTTTAAGTTAAAATAACACAAAAGAATCCTAAAATCATGACTCATATCACAATCACAATATTGGTAAAAATAATCACAATATCATTTATTCATTTTATTGAATTATTTGTTTATTTTTTTATCTCTGGAGAGAGCATTTAAAAGAGATTTTAATAACATTTAGACAATAAAAACCAGTTATGTGCCTTCTTACATTAGTAGCACCTCAAAGCTAACACAACTATCATTAATATAAAAGCTGCACAACCTGCTCGATCATTCTGACATTTTAATCATTACTTGTCCGTTTATATAACCAGATGATTTACTGTGAATTTTATCATAAGTTTACACATAAACCAGCTCTATTGTCCTTTTTGTTATTTCCCGGCGGAGAGACGAAGCTGAGAAGAGCAAGATGTTTGATATCAACCTGTGAATAATCTTTATTCCATAAAAGAGCGTGAGGGTCAAACTAACAGACTGTAAGAGAAAGAAAAGATTGTGAACTGTTGGAGAAACCACTCACAGTGCATGTTTTAATGTAAACACATTTAGATCTGTACAAACCGCAGCAGCTTATTAAAGCCATGAATCAAACGCTCCGGTCCGAAACTCACTGGAGTTACACTGAAGAGGTTTTGTGTCGTAGCTCCACAAACTTATCGCCTCTGTGGCCGTTGTGTTTTCCACGTATGCATTCATAATATACGACAACATTTTCATTCTCACGTTTTATATTCACGCACAAACAATATATCCTCCCACTCATTACCTCCACACATACAGCACAGACTATTTTAACTTTTTTATCATTTTATTGTTGTCTGATGCAATTTAAAGCTTGTTTTCTTAAATCTCCTGCATTAATTAATTTAGCAACAGCAAAAAAGTAAATAATTTTGTTAATGTTACCATTATTTACAAGGCTGTAATTTATTCATTTAATAATTATTATAATACATTTTATTTATGGGCACCTTTCAGGACACTCAAGGTCACCTGACCAGACAAAGTAAACAATATACAGTAAAAAAGCTAAAAAAAAAAAAAAAAAAAAAAGATTAAACTGGAGCCACGCAGACACACAGAGCAGCGATACGCTGTCCCCTCGGTCAGCTGAGGTTTTAACGTCTCAAATCTCAGCACCTGGCTGAGCGACTCACTGGTATTGATCAGCTATTGTATCGGATTAGTGCAGATATATTATGGTTATCCTGTTCCGCACTGATTGCTGCTTTAATAATGCAACATGTCATTGATCCGGGAGGGTAAATATTCTCTTTATGTCCACCGGTTTGATGCTCAGGCTGAAGTCTTTGTCTGTATCGTTATTTATCACAGCGGGAACATATTTTCACTTTATAGCAGTTTGTAGTTCAGGCTTGTAAGTAGGGGTCGACAGATTATCGGTCTGGCTGATTATTGTAGCCAATATTTGGAATTTTGCTGATTTTCTGTATCGGCTTTTTATTTGATTGATCACTGATAAACTTAATACATTAAAAAGTGCAAAGAAAGTGTCAGCATGGGAGGAATATCTACTTTGTAAAACCTCAGGGAGCTGTTTTTGTTTATTCATTTTTAAATTGAGGTTTTCACTTGACTTCATAAAGAAGTTGCTGAGAGCTTGCTCAAAATCGGGGGCGTGCCTGCTGACATTTGGTGTGGGAAATACACAGACTATGGATAAGTGGCCCATACAAAACCAATCCAAAAAAACGATCCCTTTAACCTTAAATGCAAAAAAGCAAGAAAATGAGCGCTTCCTGGACTTACAGTCGTCTGTGTGAGGTGCTCTTTAAATACGGATACACCAGAGACTTGAAAGATCAAAAGAAAGCTCAAAGGCACTCTCTTTAAAATGTTTAAATTTAATTATTTTCACAGCATGGTCATGTAGATCCTTAAAAACACGTTTCGGCAATAAGCCTTCATCAGGGAGTCAATCTGTTTGACTCAGAGGCCGAAAACATGTCAGAGTTTTTTTTTTTTTTTTTTAATGTCCTCAATGACCATGCCGTGAAAAAAAAGGTATTTTAACATTTTAAAGAGAGCTCTTTGGAGTTTTCGTATCCCTTTAACCTGAATGAACGTTGTATCTGTGGTAGCACAGAGACAGACTTTTTCCCTGTTTTCTAATATTGCAGCATTAAACCTCTGTGGATTTTATTAGACTATTTGAGTGATTAAAAAACGTCAAACAAATCTCTAAAATATTTGTTTGGAATGAAAAACAACTTTTTATTGGCACTGTGTTTGAGTTATTCTGTACTATGTCTCAAAATAACGTTCTCTTACTGTCGGGTTTCTGTCGGGTTTCAGCCTCGGTGTCTGCGCTCGACCCGCCATCCATAATTCTTGAATAACATAAATAATGTCAGGCACGTCAACAATTCTGTCCTACAATCACTGATTTCAAGAAAGTGAACATTTTCTTCTTTTTTTTTTATTAAAAAGAAAATAAGAGTCTTTTTTATAGCCGAATACTAAAAATGTCTTCACTCTAATTAAATCTGAAACGGTGCTTTTTAAACAAAAATATCCATCATGTCTGAACACAGTCTTTTATCATCTCGTGTTGAAGCAGTGAATTTAACCCATTATTTGCCAACAGAGCAGACGTCCTCCTGCAATGACAGCAGTGGGACGTCGATGTACGACACTTTAATGGCTCTGTAGCTCAGAGACTTGTGTGATAAATATGATAAATTAAAAACGATCCACCGTGAGTTTATAGTGAGTCTTTATGTTTTTGAACATGAACTACAAATACGGTTCAACTCTGTTATCACCAAAAGACGGATTTCTGGATTTTCACAGTCATGAAGGAAATGTTGATCGTGTGTCTCACAGGGAGAGACGAGACGATGCAGCCGGCCAAGCCGTCCTTCCTCGAGTACTTTGAGCAGAAAGAGAAGGAGGCCAACAGTCACAATGACGGAGGAGGACGAGGAGAAAACAACGCAGACAACCGCAAGCTGCCCGCCGATGGAGACCTTGAAGTGGTGAGTTACAAGAAGCACTGTGTGTGTGTGTGTGTGTGTGTGTGTGTGTGTGTGTGTGTGTGTGTGTGTGTGTGTGTGTGTGTGTGTGTGTGTGTGTGTGTGTGTGTGTGTGTGTGTGTGTGTGTGTAATAGAGACGTGAATGAGTTCACTATGAGGTAGAGGTCTGCACGTCTATATTTTGGCACACATTGTGGTGACCGCTGCACTTTCCCTTCTCGTCATCGGCGTGACTGTTGTCTTGTTCAGAGGGTACAACGCAGCACGGTGCTTCTGTCTTTTTATTTATTTATTTATTTTTACGTTAACGTTTATTGTGTTTCACTCATGTTAACTGATGACTTTCTTTTCTTTTTTCAACATTCAAAGAGATAGAAAGACAAACACAACAAACAAAAACAAGCACAAAAACAGTTACAGATGTCTGCAGATGTGTACTTTCAAAGAAGAGTGTTATATATATATATATAGATATATATATATATATATATATATAGAGAGAGAGAGAGAGAGAGAGAGAGAAACAAATAGATATACATGTATAGATAAATATACATATATCTCCAGTCTCTTGAGGTTTATACATCCATTAGGAAAGGCAGCTCTATTTGTATCGCACATTTCATACATCAGGGCAATTTAAAGAGCTTTACAGAGCAATAAAATATAAAAACATAATAAAAGATACAGTAAAGGAGAAAAGAGATAAGATATACACAGTAAAATCAATTACTAAATGATTAAAAAAGTCACTATTAAAATAGCAAAAGTGCAGACAAGAGGTGCAAAGATAAAATGATTTAAAATAGTCCAAAAAGCTTTTTCCACTGTGTCGTAGATCATCCATTTCCTCCATGTGCAATCAAAAACATTTTCTTAGTCTGAGCGGGTAGATCACTTTTTTCATGGTATAAATCTCTCCTTCTAACCAGTTTGCTGTAGTTTGGGGTTCAGTCCTTTACCAGTTCTTGTTATTTTTGCTCCTGTTGTCATTTAAAGTATAGTAGTAGGGCTCTAATTTACCAAAGAAAGTCTTTTGAAAAAAAGGTGTAAAAGAGGCGGGACAAATGCTTCGTGATTTTATTTATATTAATGCTTTTAAAAGCAGCTTTACCAGGGTTCAAGCTAAAAAATAACCTTTCTAACTAATCTAGGTCACTCTACACGGACAGCAGTTAGTATCATATTAAACTGTACATGTGATCATAAATTGATATTTATTACCTGAATTGATAAAAAAGTTTCTAACCATTGACTAAACATCAACTTGTGCCCGCCATGTTCGTGCATTGATGACGTCAAGTCGGCAACTCGTATTAAAAACTTAAAAAGTTAAACTTTGAGTTGTTGACATGAGAGGCCATTCGCGTGAATTTTCCCAGTGGAAAAGCTGCCATTCTGATTATTCCGAAATCACATGTACGCAGGAAAATACCACCAAAAACAAGCGTCACAGACGACAAATACGAGTGCTGAACCAAAGAAACACTTTGATGGACACACAGAGTTATTAAAGAAATGCCACCAATTTTCTGACCAATGACAATTTGGTCGATCAAGAGCATAAAGACCAACGAACCGACCACAAGTTTACAGCCGTGCTTTTTAGACGAAATTCAGAAGAATGATAAGTGTCGCTGTCTCACTGTTTGGCGTCTGTTCAGGCATTTTAGGACGATGATGAATTATTCTCAGGTCTGTCCATCAGCCTGTAAAGACCTTTAATATAAATATTTCTGAGTAATTTTAAGTAATTAAAATTTAAAACATGTTATTGAAGTCACATTAAAGGTTTTTTTTGTCGCTTTCAGTTTTAGTTTTGTTGGCATTAAACTTTTTGTTTGATTAAATCTGTTTCACTTTTCTGGCTGCCTTCATATTTCGCTCGATGCCTCTGTGGAGACAGATTACGGAGAGTGAAGAAGCAGAGGTTGTTTGTCTTGCTCATGGACATTTAAGCGGGACAAATGGCTGCTGCTGCTGCTGGAATTAAATATTAAATATGTGACCTTTAAATACGAGGTGGTTTTTCTTACCAGACCACCCGGCCGCCTGCTCAGCTGTAGATACTCGGAGCGCGCTGAAGCCTTTTTCTCTCTGACAGACACATCACAACCACAAACCTTTTGTTTCTCAGTCAACAAGGCAACTGTTTTGTGATTATCACATAAATTAGTACGTAAATTTAATATTTTAGGATTATTAAAAAAAACAAAAATGTGATTTTCCTGCAGTTTTTGTTGAGGATTTAGCAAGAGTGAAGAAGCGTTTACATGCTGTGAAATGTTCAGTTGTACGATGGATATTAGCGTGTTATTATTGTCTGTGTGCTTCAACGAAATAGCAAGTGTGTGTGTGTGTGTGTGTGTGTGTGTGTGTGTGTGTGTGTGTGTTACCTGCACACATTGAGACTTTGAGATCTGTGTCTGTGAGCATCTGAAGCTCTTACACTAACAGGCAGTGACAGGTAACCAGCAGATGACCCCGATTTTCACTCCTGTTCTCCTGGTTTTTTAATACTGTTCACTGTGAACATGCGTGCTGCCATACACATTCACACACACATACACACACACACACAACCATACATACACATGTCCGAGGGGCCGTTTACATGGCAACGGTTCTTGCATGAACGTCAGGGGCCAGACAAACACAAACTTTGAGTATAATTTTTTGAAAACGTCCCCCCTTCTGTCGCCGTGTGTGTGATCCTGTGAGAACGGTGATGTCAGGGCTGCACTTCGCACATGTGCGTTACGTTTGAGACATACAGCCATGCGCGAGAAGGAGGACAACAATAACAACAATGGCGGACCACCGAGCTGTTTGTGCTGCTGACTCTACTGAGTTTATTAACGCTGTCGGTTCTCGTGTGTGTGTTCGCCATCGCCTTCTTTGTTCATACTCACGGGTCTGTAGAAAAACACATTTATGCACAGGTGTGTGGTCTTCTTCTGTGGTGTGTCATTGAAAAGTTACACCACCAACTATTGGCCTGGCATGCATACTACAGCGTTTTCGGTTGTTTTTGGGCTTCAGTGTACACGAGGATCATTTTCACAGTGTTAACGTGATTTTTTATAAAGGAAAGACTTTTTGGTTTTTCGTGGAGCCGTTCTCGTGTAAACGTGGCCTGAATGTCGGATACGGAGCTTTTAGAACAGAAAACATCTGTGTGCTTTACTGCAGCGTTTACAGTCAAATCAAAGCGGCTTCACTTGACGACACAAATCCCACTCGAGGGATTTATCGCTCCATTAGACTTGCAAATGTGAGGATAAAAAGCTAATTTCTTTTGGGATCTTTAATTCTTTGAGGCAGCTTGTTGACAGCTTCACGCTGACTGTGTTTAATTTTAGAGCCGTCTACCATGCTATTTTTATATTTCTTTATAGCAGTTATCCAAAAACATTGTCGTGATGGCTGCTTGAAAACAAAGTTGTTTCCATCAGTTTGTGATTTATACTTTACGATTAAACTTTTTCTGTTTCTTCCTCACACTTATATCGAACCCACAATAACCTTTATAACACTCTCGTATTAAGTCATGCGTGAATGTCACACTGTATTTTATATTTAGCCGCCTTGTCTAATATTAACGGGGTTATCTGAAGCGTGAGTTTGAGCCGGTTCACTGGTGTCATAATGCATCAAAGAACATGTGGAGGGAAAGCACTAACCTACATTATTCATGAGAAGCAGAACAACGAATCCTCCCTCAATTGCTCCATTTGGTCCTCTATTTTTATTCTTCCCTCATTGGTTTTCTTTTGTCTCATGTCCTCTCCGACTCCTCCGGTCCGTCCCTCTCGTCTCCTCAGAGTGAATCTCGAACAGATCCGGACAGAAGGTTAAATCTCCGGCTGCGGGTTAATAAACACGTCATCAGTCAGCTTCTGTCAAAGTTTTAACAGTTAGGAGACGCGTTTTGTTTTTTCGGTCCATCAAAAACATCCAGTCGACTCCTGGTTTTTTGTATCGTGTTTAACAGAACGTGCGGTCGACACCACGCTGGTTTAAGTTTAAGCTTAAGGATACGAGTGATCTTATGTCTTTTAAATAAAGAATGTATGAGAGCAACATTTTAACATCGTTCTGCAGCAACATTTTCAGGCTGTTGAGACATTTTCAGTTTGGTCAGAGGGGTTCGGAGGCTTTTCTAAAACTCAATACTTCCTGTGGGGACAGCCCTCGTTTTAAAGCGTGTGTCATGTTACCACACATAAGGACTGTTCATTACTTTTTGGGGGGAAGGGTTACTGCAAAACATTGTCAGGCAAATAACGTAAGCACTAAAGAGAGACTTGTTTCGTTTTTTGTCTCAAGTGAGGGACATACAGCTTGAAAATGTTGCATTTTATATTTATTTAAAATAAAAAAAGTTACACACCAGTCACCCCCCTCCTCTGATAACGCACAGTCTCATAACACAGACACACAAAACATATTTTAGCCACGTAAAAAAATCATTACCAGTTTAATTGTACACAATGTACACTGGTATTTTTGATATAACGGTGTTAAATCTCCGTCGGTAAGAGCTGTCTGACAGCGAGGTAAAGCAGGGAAAATATTCTAAATATAACATACACTTAAACTGATATTGATTTTGTTTTGGTTTTTTTTAGGTGCCTTCAAATTAATCAATGGAGGCAGAGTTTGCTCAGAGCTGTTTGATTATTTGAAGATGACGTGACACACATTTTTTTTACCCCAAAGTTATTGTAAATAAACAGCTGTGATTGTGACTGGGACGATATCAGAGACTGCATAAATAATATAAGTTTATAGCAACTAGCTGAAAGAGGGCAGATCTCCACCTGCAGTGGAGTCAGACAGACTTCATTAAATAATTAAATAATAATAATTAAATGGACTCTCCCCGAATGTTTGTATACTGGGACAAGGACAAAAGTCCAGTTAAATGGCCTAAACGAGGTCTTACTGCAGCCTCACTGAACTGTGCATGTAGATGTGCTGAGTGTCAACAACTTCTAAAATGTGAAAATGTGGTCCAAGTAAACATTGCGGTGACAACAAGGCATTGGGTGGTATCTTATATTTCATACCTTCCTGAGTTTCACCGGGCGTACGGTATATGACGGTATAAATGTGCAGCTCTTGCTCTCGATCCAGTCAGTAAGTCCCATTTTTATTCCCCTCTGTCTCTCTCTGCTGTCCGCCGGCTGTTTACAGTCCTGTAACTTCCCCGTCCAACACTAGGTGTTGCTGTGTCGTTTAGCTCAGATGCCTGTTCCACCAACAGAGACCCCGGAGACTGAGCTCTGGTGGTGCGTGCTGTGCACTGCATACAATGAGTGTAATAGAAAGAGGAGCGCCTGTGTTTATGATGGTATTTAAAAACATACTTTTGGCATTTCTAAATACCCTGGTATACTGTGACCAAGCCTAGTGACTACATGTGTACTCAAGAGTCGCTTCCTCTCATTCTGCTCACTGGTTTTATTTAATTTACTAAGTTACAAATGCAGTAAATTCCTAATTTCACTGCATCGTAGATCTCATACTATTTCAAAACTTTTTGGGTGTAAATTTCAGGTTTTAACGTGTATAAAAACTGAAGCCAGTTATCTTCCACTCTAATGACTTCTCCGTGTTGTTACGATCCCGTGCAGCTGCAGGATTTGATGACTGTGAGCCCAAAGATCAATCCGCACTGAGTCCATTAATGGACACTTAGGAAAATCTTTACCACAACCTAAGAATACCTCAAGCATGACAGCGATAATCAAGAATCAAGGTGTCTGATAAGTGAATCTATTTTCGTAGCTTTTACATCTATTGACATTTACTCAATCCCGCTCCCTCTCCTCAGATAGGGACCCGCTGCCCCCGGGGGGATTCCCCCTCTCAGCTTTTACCAGCAGCACTTCGCTCTCCAGCTATTTATTACCCACAATCAATGGAGCTAAAATAACGCTGGCGTCCACCGGAGACGTAAGAGAGAAGGGAAGGTCCTACGACACCAGCGTCCCCGTAAAACACATTTAAATCAATTTCAAATGGTTTAAACCTGGAGGCAACTTTCACTCCAAATCCAAATTTATAATCCTCTGTGATCAATTGAGATTATCGTTCTCAGGAATACTCCTCAAACACGTCAGGATGTAATCCTTTCAAAATAAAAGTAGATCAACAGCAGAGAAGTAGATTAGGGCTTCAACTAACGATTATATTTACCTGATAAATCTGACAGTTATTCACCCAGTTAACTGCTCGATCTTTAAAAAAAACTGCAACAAATGCCTGTTATTGAGCTTACAGTTATATAGGACCAAAGCTTTATTTGTTGGTTGTTGGGGATGGGGGGGGGGGTCAATAAGTAAACGTTTCTGTCTACTTATCGATGTATGAATGATCGCAGGAATATTAATCGATACAGTGGATGTATCGTTACACCCCTAGTAGACGAGGATCGGCTCCCTACATAGAAATGAACAGCTCATTTTAAGAAACGAAAGCACATGGATTTTTATTTTCAGCCAATTGTGCAACAAAAAAAAGCCATTTTATTATATTTCCATTTCTGCCAAATATCCTCCTAAATCCTGAGCGCTGGACCTTTAAATGAAGGTGAGTAAATAATCAGCAGTCTGTGTTTGTGTCGGATGTAAACGGTGTGAAGAAGCTGTCGGCTGTGTGTTTGCAGGTGAGTTCGTGGTCGGTGGAGGAGCTGCGGCTGCGTCTGGCCTCTCTGGACCCTCAGATGGAGCAGGAGATCGAGGAGATCCGTCAGCGCTACCAGACCAAGAGGCAGCCCATCCTCGACGCCATCGAGGCCAAAAAACGGCGGCAGCAGAACTTCTGAGAAGGAACTGCCGAGTTCTCACGGCAACAGGTGGATGTTTTTAATCTCTTTCTGTTCTCCGAGACGTTTGGAAAACTGCACAAAGACTTTCAACGATCAAACTGCCGAAGAAGAACTTCAAAAGAGCAGCTTGACAGAAAATTGATGACGTTTTATTTGATTTATGATCCATGTTCTCCTCAATCTGCCCGTCTGAGAGTCTTCAGGAACTTCTTTGTGTTTTTAAGAAACAAATCTTAATTTTTATTCCATCAGCGGCTCATCTGAACGTGAGTTTATTTCAGGCTTGTTACACAGTCGTCTCAAACCGCCGTGTTGAACTTTAAAACCCTTTTTCTCTTCAGGTTTAGTTTGTTTTACTCAACGGTACAAAATCATTTTAACTGCTGAGCGCTCGTCACAGGTACTCGCGTTTCCTCTCAGTGTCGCTGCTGAACTTCTCAGTGTTTACTATGAGAGTCTGTCGTCTACAAAACGTTCATCCATCTTCTCCAAAAGTTTGTCAAATACACAAAAAAATGCAAAAACTTTAGTTTGTTCCAGGACACAACGACCTCTTCTGTTTCAAAATCCTTTAAAAACTCTTTAAAGAATGAGACCAAACTCCGTGTTTGTTATCAGTCGAATGTTTTAAGCTAAACGGAAAAAAACGTCGACATGGTTTCCTCTGTGCTGAACATCTGCATTTATTATCTGTTCATACAGCAGCGAACACTTTGTGCATTTCCACAGGAGGAGTTATAGTTGTTTACAGGTATATTAATAATCACACGTACAGCCACATTATAATGTGTTATAAACCTTTTTAAATGCTTAAAGCAAAATAATACCTTCAAATATTCAGGTGTTCCTTTAATCTTTAGTTTTACATTACTGGATAATTTGGCCTCTTTATGTCCCCACATCGTCTCTTTTTGTTTGATTGGTGGTTATCTGATGGTTGCTTTGTTTAAAGGGATCACGAGCCAAAACAGTTCGTTAAAAATAGTCCGAATGAATGTGTGATATTCATCTCATGCTGGAGTTTAGATATTCTTACGGTTGAAAGTTTACGTAACAGCTGATAATTTAATCAGATGGAAACTTGACTTTGTTTGACCTTCAGTGTCCTTTTCAGTGTTTAAGTTTTTATTTTTAGTGTCCATCATCTATTTTTCTCCCTCTGTAAGCTAAAAACAAAGACCTGGCTCGACAGATTTATGGAATCGATTCAACAAAGCTTTTATTTCCAGCATTTATTAAGTTTGATTTGGCACCGAATAAGTTCACCCCTCCAAAAAGCTCTGAAGCTGGCGTCGAACCAGATCTGATTCACCTTCACTTCTAACATTCCTCAGAGCGACTCCGGAGCTCGTTTTCCTACATCCAGCACAAAAAAAACATTTATATTTTTCTACGTAGGTTTAGAGGTTAGAGGTCTGAGAGGGGACGAGTCGCAGAAATGAAAACCAGCTTCTCAGGTCGAAAAACTCCTCAGGGGTGTAAAATAATGACGTCTGGAGATCCTTCACACACGGAGTCTGTAAATACGAGCACCTCTGAGCTGCATCTGTACAATGTGACTCAATCTGAACAGCTGAAGCTTTCAGTCCCCAAAAATGAGACACTTTCATTTATTTCTATTTAAATATTAAGCATTTATCAACAAGTTAAAGTGAGCGTTTTTTTGGGGAGAAGCTCGTCAGCTGCAGACGAAATGCTGTTTAAACCTCCAGACTTCATCTTCGTGTGCAGGACTCTCGTGTTTCTGTGTAACATAACGACTCGTGAGCACAATTAACTCTTCATTTTCTCTTCTGTGTTACGAGCAAAACAAAAGGGATTTTTGTTTTGTTTTTTGCCTTATTTTGGAAGTTCTGCTGTTTTATTTCGAAACAGTGATCTAATATATGGTGCATTTGGTCAGGAAAAAATGTAACTTTTTTTTTAAATATTGCAGCTTAATTGTTGTAAAATTTGATGCACAAGCTGTTTGGTGCCGTCACTCTGCTGTTGGAAAAAAGTGACACATCAAACGTTTAGTCGTAATCACTGGATGATGAACAGAAATTAAACTGTTCCAATGTTTTAGGGTCAGTTTTAAAGGGACAGTTCACCCAAAAATCCAAACTACATGTGTTTCCTCTCACCTGCAGTGTTATTCATGAATCTAGATAGTTTTTGCTGTGACTCGGGTGCAGAGATGTCTGCCTTCGGCACTCGGCACTTGGGAGAGCACTCAGCTTGTGGTGCTCAAAGCGCCCAAAAAAGTAGATTAAAAATACTCAATAGCAATTTGTCTTTCCAGAAATCACGACCTAGGCACTCAAAATAATCCACGGACCTTGTTGTGAGCAATTTATGGAGCAGCCACAATAAGTTTTGGCATCAAAAATAAAATTTGGTGTTTAAAAATAAAACATTGGCACTGAAAAAAATTCCCTAAAAAATAAAACACAGGCATATTTTTTTATGATGATGATGATTATTATTTTGCATTCTGATGTATTTTTCAATGACAATCTTTTTTTCATGTACTTTTTTCGGTGGGTTTTTTCCCCTCACCAAATCTTTAAAAGAAAGTTATATCTTTAAAAGAAATGATGAAAATTCTGAAAAAAAAATTAGCAAAGAAGAAAAACCTGACGTTGTTTCATTTTTCATGTCAAAACTTGTTGCTATTCTAGCTCCATAAACATGCATCTACTCGTAGACGAGATGCTTGTGATTTTTTTTTATTTTTATTTTTTATTTTTATTGGGCTTTGAGCGCCACAAGCCAAGTGCCATCTAATTCAAACCAATTTCACCAAAATGATCTAGAATGATAAATAGCACGACAAGTAAAGAGGAGAAATGTTTGTTTGATTTTTGGGTCCCTTTGACATGAACCACTATGTTTTTTTCTTTTAAAATAACTTAAATGCGTTCTGTGATTTTCTTAACAGTTCTATATCAAACAAACTACTGCAGGTATTTGTAGGTTTGTTTAGAATGAAGAACAAGAATTATTACTGATCTGTGCTTAAAAATAATTAGTTGGAGGATGTTTTAGTTGTTCAAACACACGTGAGGCTCTAATTTATTTAGAAAGTTGAAATGTTTAAATGCTGCTGAAACATTCGGATTGTTTGGATGCATCTTTTCTCGGGCGTTACCACTTTTTAGGCTTTTTAATTTATTCATTTTCATAGTTATCTTCAGCAGCTCTAATATCACTTTTTCTTCTTTCTAGTCAGACCTGCAGATATTCTCAGATGTTTTACAAGAAGTGCTCTAATAAATTAGTGTTAGAGTAAGAATACAAACATGGTGACTGTAAAATTTTGGAATACAAACTGTTATTGGCTTCCATATAAAACTGTGAAGTGAGAGAAAAAAAGAAATAATAAAAATAGATAAAAAATAATTTTACAGTCATCAAGTTTCAGCTTCATCATCTCATCATGAAGCGAACTGAGTCAAACAGGTTTCACCGTCCGGTTTCTCTGCCTCTTCTTTGTGCACATTAATTTTATTTTCCAGGCTCGTAAAGATCTGCTGTTAACTCTTCCTCTCCTGTTTTTGCACACTTCCTGTTTGACGCCTGAAAAAGTTTCTGAAGTTTGTATTTTGCCTTAAAAGTATGCAGTGGAAGTCATGCATATGTTTGAGATCACTGATGTTTGGTTTGTGTATTTTATTTTGTTTGCTTGTCTCATAAAGAAAATGAATAAAACAAAGTTATAGCGCTCATGTCTGTTTTTACACCTTTACAGAACTTAAAAAAAAACAATAGTGCTGCAAATGTGTATTAATCCGCTGCTAAAAATAGTCCACAACAAATACACAGTTTCAAACAGTTTGTTTAACTATATTTTATGTTTTTCTTTTTCTTCTATAATTTGAAATGATTCATCTTCATCATATTCTTCATCAGTTCTGATTTGAGGAAGGAGCTCTCGGATGTTTAGACTCTAAAAGCTTCCTCTCGTCTCATCGGATCCTTCAAATCAAACTTTTGTTTCCTATCCTTCTTTCTCCTCGACGTTGTCTGCCAAAATAGCAGAGATGAATTTTTAATCAGCTGAAACCACAAATCTGATCCGCCTCTCCTTCAGTGAGACAGCAGCGCGCGCGCGCGCGTGTGTATGTGTGGTCACAGACGAGAAATAGCTTCCGTTTCAACAACAATTTAATCCCAAATTACCTTTGGGGTTTATCAGGACTGCTTATTTTTAATCTAATCAATGATATCAGACAAGTTTGTTGCTGCTCAGTCAGCAGAGCAGCGTCCACAGTTTTGGGGACTCTGCTGATACTGAATGCCGGTGTAACAGGTGGGATCCATTATCCTGTAAACAGACGGACGTTTCACAAAGTCATCCTGTAAATGAACTCTGTGGCTCGACGCCACGTCCGCAGGTCGTCCACAGGTCGTCCGCACCAACTCATCCTGCAGACAAAACTGAAACCGGTCCAGGTGTCTCCTAAAAAACCGAGAGCCAATAAAATACTGCTGATTAAGTCTGTTAATAGACTCACTATCTGACTTATATTTCCACCTTTCACTCTTTACAGCATGATGTTTGGTTCCTCTTTTCAGACTATCTTAAAAGAAAGTTACACTGTAGGTGATATTAGATTCTGATTTGTCTGTAGAATTTAGAAACAAACGCACCTGAACAAGTACTTGATATATTACTGTTTAAGTTAACAGATTCATGCTCCACAAAACCAAAGTCAATATTTTTTTCTTTTAAGCTGTATGTCAAATCATATATGGGTGTATACTTGATATGTAAATGACTCAAAACCTATTGAGACTCCGTCCATTTCCTTAATTATTCCACACTATATAGCTACACTTTTTTGTGTGGTAGTCCTTATAGTTGTCCTCTGGTGTGTCATTATTTCTATTGATAATATTTAATTCAGGGATTGCAGCCACTGTGTTGGAGATCCGCGCTGCCAGCCTGTGTGGGACATTCGCGCTTTCGGAGATCCGCGCTGCCAGCCGATGTGGTGGAGATCGGTATTGCCAGCTGCCGTTTCGGAGATCTTCGCTGTCAGAGATCCGCGCTGCCTGCTGCCCTTTCCGAGATCCACCCTGTGGAGATCTGCTCTGCTGAGATCTGCGCTGCCAGCCTCTGAGGGAGATCCGCACTGTCGGACATCTTTGCTGGCGACCAGCCCTGCCAGCTGCTCTGTATGTATGTCTGTCTGTCTGTCTCACTGCACTGCTGTCAGACAATCAGCTGTTTCATCTGTGACAAGGACACTTGGTTATCATTTCTCCAGTTGGGTGGTTGAGATAAACTCAAAACCAAGGCCATATTTTTTTCCTTTAACTCTTTTACTGCCATTGACGAGATTGCTTCCAGCCCGGTTATGTTGAAAGAATAAACTGAAATCTGATGTTTGATTACCTTCAACTCACAACAAGCAGAACATGTAAATATGCAGCGGTTACTTAGGGACTGTCCTGTAGCTGTGGTGCTTTCTGACATTTTGGGGAATGTTCCCCTCCTAGTTCCACTATAACTCAAACAGAATAACATTTTTGGCAGTATGTTTGTACAATTAAGGGAACATAACAAAATAAGAGGAAAAAGGCAAAAAAAATGTAAAAATGAAATTGATTTTGCTCTTGAAACAACTTTCTTTTCCAAAAATGAGATTTTCTCAGCTTTTTGTCCAACATGTCATTTTTTAAAACGAAAATGCACAAATTCAGATGTTGATAAAAAAGGAACAGAAGAAGCTAGAATAAAATATAAAATGAATATGAAGATCTGTTCTTTATCTTGATGTATATATTGTATATTCAAAACACAGGTCTTGAAAGATTAGTGAATATGACCAAAAATGCTGGCACTGGCTGGCAATTTAATAAATATACTCTGGAGGGGGAAGGGTTAAGCTGGACCATGATCATTTTTTCTAAACCTAGCAACAAATTTTTTTTTGCCTAAATCTTAAAAAAGTGGGTTTTTTTCGGCTGTGGCTCAGAGGCAGAGCGGGTCGTCCTCTAATTGAAGGGTCAGTGGTTTGATCCCACATGAAGTCTGAGTAAAATGTCTCCTTTTGTTGTGCTGCATGTGTAATTTACTGTAAGTGGACTACTAGTTTTCATCTATTACATATTCATGTAGTATATTGTATAGCTGTACTAGCTTGTATGACAAAAATATATAGACTAATATAGTAGAAAATTAGTTTTTGGGAGTTTGGGAAATTTGGCCCCCCGATGTCGACTCTCCGTGGTTATGGCGTTGGTCTCTGCATTAATGCTCTGACTGTCAAGCCAGTTGTCTTTCCTGCGTCGTCAAATTCTGACGCCTGGTTTCAGTGATTTCGGTGTCAGACACCGATGCCAAAAGCCTCCTTTTGTGACGGTCTGTTCACAATCTGAACTCGTCAAATATCTCTGCGCGGCTGGACGGCATCAGATGAAAACATGCTCAGACAGAACCAGTGGCGTTGTTATTATACGGCGCCGGATGGCCAGACGTCACCGTATTTGTCCATATGCAATGCACACAGGTGGCGTCACTTGAGAACGCAGCGTGATGGAACCGGTCACATGCGCATTAAACACAAACAAACATGAAAGCGTCAGGTAATAACACTGCCTGTCACAATGTAATATAAAGAGAGTGAGTGCAGTTATAGGGCGGACAGGTGGGGGCGTGAATAGTCCCACCCACAAACAACTGACTTTCCTGCGGGAGTCTGTAGTTCAGTTCCCGTGTTGACATGCTGCGTCCCCTACCACGTGCATTTGTGTCGTCCCATGCACTGCAACACATGGGACTGAAGTCGTCGAGGCCGTCAGTTTGAAACGCTGCCAGTAACAACGTAATATAAGGAGCCGGAAAGCCCCAATAAAGTGGGCTGGAAGGCTGATGGACGGGTCCAACAAACCCCAGACTTTCACCCAGGGGCCCACTGTTTGCTTCCTGTATAAATGATCTGTAAGTTTATTTTGAAAAATACTGTATGCATCTAAGGAGAAAAAATGCATTTATGTGAAAATAGACGCCCATTTTGCAATGCATTTATCAGGCGTAAATTGACACGCCGTTCCAGAACAAACTGACGCAGAAAGATACCTTAAAGCGTGATATGTAGACGTGAACGGCACTGACCGGATGAGAATGTGTTTGTCTGTCACATGCAAAACCTTTAACATCAGCGTGTTAGCATTTAATGTAAAACTCAGCATGTTTTTCCTTCATAGTGTTTGTGTAAATATTTCATCATTCTACGTCTGTTATAAAAGCACTTCTCACATTTATTATGATATTTTTTATTACTTTGCGTGCATGCTATATCACTTACTGATCAGTTCGTCATCATTCCTTAAGTCCATTTCAGTGATTCTTTACATCATGTTTTTAACACATCCAGTATCGTTGAGAACAAACCTCCAGTCTGAGACACTCGACATGCACCGACGAACACGAGAAAACAGAGCATCACGTCACAACAGTCTGATGGAAGACTTCAGTTTACAATACAGATCCTCAAACTTCAATTATAGAAGCATCTGATCAAACTTCTTGAGTCATTGATCGTCTTCAGTCAAGTCGTTTTGACGTCGGCCCTCCTGACACTTAACACGACGTTTGCGGGTCCTTAAATAAGATGAAAGTCAAGTTCATGATCAAGTCAGACTTCAAGATGGTTTTAACCCTCGGAAACCCGGATCAACAATAGTTTTCTTTTGCTGCATTTAGACGCCTTGAAATACGAGCAAATCGGTTTGATTTCTTTCAAAAACATGGGGGAAAGGCAATCAGGAATTTGGGAAGAAATGTCTCGCAAAAGTGAAAGAAATTACTATAATTTAAAAAAAAAAAACTAGGGGCAAAGGTCCAGAAAACTATAGTTTTATTAAGTATTATTATGTTACAGAAGAAAAGGTATATTTCTTTTTATTGTTTATTTATTTTTATAGTTTATTTGATAGGGACGATGCAAATCAACATAGTAAAACTTAAATCTGTTACAAGCTGTAGTAACTTATGTTTCTTCTGTAGAGGAATCATTTATTTATTTATTTATTTATTTATGCACTGTTTCCCAGGTCATTTCCTCGTTTATTTAAATTTTTTTCCCTTTTTAAATTTTTTTCTCACAACTTTTCACAAATTTCTTGCTCATTTTTGGGCCGCTTCTTTTTTAGTTGCTCATTGCCTTTTTTCCCCATGTTTTTGTTGAAGAAATCAAACCACTTTCCTCAGGTTTTAAAGGGTTAATGAGATCTGAAAACAGTTTAAATCTCCTGCAGCGCCTCACGGCTGATGCAGCTCCTTCCTCCTCAGTATGGACGTGTAGGACGGATGCTCCACGTAGCTGTAATTGATCACACCTCCTTCGTCCTCGTAATCTATATCGTCCCCCTCCATGTCGTCGGTGTCATCGTCGTCCAGACACCTGCTGTCCCCGTCCGACCCCTCTTCGTCCTCCTCCTCCTCGTCCTCCTCCGGCTCGTTCTCGCAGCTCATCCTCATCTTCCTGCGGTGGTTGTTCCTCACCGACGCCTCCAGGGCTTTCTGTCTGCGGTAGAAGTGGGAGAACTTGTTGAAGATGATGGTGATGGGCAGCGCCACCACCAGGGTGCCGCCCAGGATGCAGCCGCTGGCCGCCAGCTTCCCGGCCACCGTGACGGGCACCACGTCCCCGTAGCCCACCGTGGTCATGCTCACCGTCCCCCACCACCAGCAGGCCGGGATCGTGTCCAGACCCACGTCCTGGACCAACAGAGACAGACGGAGGGATGTTTTATGTTTATGAGTACAGATGAACTGAAAAAGGCCTTTAGATATTCATCTTCCAAAACTGAAACAAATCAAAAATGTAATGAGGAAAGAAACAAGGGAATGGAGATAAGAAAATAAGATTTTCGAAAAAAAATCTGCCAATTCTGAGCAATTTAGTAATAATTTAGTGGTTACCAAAAATCAGTCATTTATTAACAATTTCTTGGTAAACAAGAAGATTCTGGATTAATCTAATTTAATGTAATCAACTGTCTTTCTCTCCGTAGATGACCTGTATTTGTAATAAGAAATATTCACTTTTTATTTATTTTTTTTATTAAATAAATTGTCTTTTTCTCTGTAAATCCTTTGTACTTGTACTTAGAAATATTCACATCTTTAAAAAAATCAAATCAATTGTTTTTTTCTGTAAATTCTCTGTATTTGTTATTAGAAATATTCACATTTTAAAAAATTAATTAATTGTCTTTTTCTCTATAAAAGCACAGAGTGAGAGTTCACCTCTTCATATTCGGCGGTGTAAGCGATCCCAGAAAAGACGGACACTCCGACAGCCAGGTACAGCAGCAGGATGCCGACCTCACGGTAACTGTGCTGCAGAAACAATGTGGAGGAAAGATTGTTAAAAAAGCATTTACAAAATCTTCAAACTGTAACTTGAAAGTTGTACTTTAAACTATTACTTAAGTTTTATTAGTGGAAATCACTTAATTAAAAAAAGACGAACACTCTCTTCACATCCAGCAGCTATAAATGCTTTTTTAAAGCCTTTTGCTATAAATAAAGCAGATTATTGCCGAAACAGTAGCCACAGAATAAAAACTACGCCTCATAACGATACTTCTGAAGTAATTCTTCTTTTTGTTTCAGCAGAGATTTCAGTAGAGCAAACCTCCTCAAGAATCACAATCATAATGCATCAGTCACAATACGATATTATTGCACTCTCAAATGTTTTGCGATATACTGAATATTGTGATATCTTTGCAATTTATTAGTTTTTCAACTTCAAGTTAAAAGAAAACTTTGTCAGCATCTGTATTCTTGAAAAAGATAAAGACTTTAGTCTTTTTGTCTCACTTCAGTCACTTTTTATTACAGCAAAATGTATCTAGTTGACTGAAAAAGCAATTTTGGTCCCAGATTTCATTATTCTGGGCTACCTGAAGTTATATTTGCATGTGTAAAAACAGTAATTTGATTATTTGAATGATTTATCTTTTTACATTACAGCTCATGCACGCTGATGCTTCATACACAGATAATGCTCTCCTCCTCCTGCTGCTGCAGAGAACATGCTCTGATAGATGCGGCTGTAACATGAGCTGCTGCTCTGTAGTACTCTCCGATACTTTACGTCTCATGTCGAGATGTAATGAAGCGCAGGAGGAGCAGCTCTGTAGTCGACTGTGGTCTCGCCGTCTCTGCTGCTGGTCGCTTCACATGAGATCGTTCAGAATAATGACATTACATGAAACAACAACAAGTCTGAGTCAACTGATTCACTCTTAACAAACTTACATTAAGTGTTAATGCTGTCAGAGAGAAGTCCATTATATATATATATATATATATATATATATATATATATATATATATATATATATATATATAATGGCTGTTTTATGACAGCGTGATAAATTTTGCTTGTAAGAAGACTAATTGGATTATTTTATTAATATCTATTCTGACTTGTTTTTAATAATGGTGGTCTAAAGATTGGACCATGAAAGTTGCTTCATTGTCTTCTTAATGTTGCACAGTAGTTTGTTTTTACTTCACTCGGCTCCACTCTCGACAAAACAGGTATGTTGGCGTGACTACGCATCAGTGTGGACTTAAAATGCCGTTAGATTCAGGCGGATTTGTTGGTCTCCAGTGATTGGTCAGGGAAAATTAAATCCCCCATCCCGATGCCAGTCAGTCAAAGTTAAAGCAATTTAACTCTAACCGACTAAAAACGGAAAAGTCTTTGCATTAAAAAAATTTGTGTTCATATGATAATATTGTAAAAACTATCCTCAAAAACAACGGATCTGCAAAAACAGCCTAAACACTGTCGTATACATGCCAGGCCAGTAGGTTGTGGTGTAACTTTGTAATGACACACCATAGAAGAAGACCACGTGCATTCATGAAGTTCGGCCGTGACGTCGCCGTTCTCTCAAGATCGGCGCATTGTCACGACGACAGAAGGGGGTGGCATTTTTAAAACATTACACCCTAGAACCCAGTTTCAAAAGTTTGCGTTTTCAGGCCCCCAAACGCTGCTGCTGAGTGAACAAAAGGTCACAACAAAAGTTTGAACGTTTTGTGCATGTAAACTGCCCCTCAGAGGAGGATTGAAAAAAAGTGTCACAAGTTTACAATTCTGTCTGATATCAGGAGACAAACTTCCGAAACACTTCCTGTCCCTAAAGCCCGAACCACGTCCTCAAAAAGAAAAAGCACAGGAACAGTTTTCACCTACATCTGCTCACATCCGTCAGCCGTCATCTGAGGCAGAAAGGTCAACAGAGCAGAACGTCACAGAGAAAAGAAGACTCAGTCGCATTGTTTTGATTCATCCTGAGAGGTTTCTACGGACGGTTTAATGTCACCGTGACTCAGAAAGTCAAATGTTGCGTAACATTGTCGTGACTCACCCGAAGCGTCGCTCCCAGTGACCGCAGTCCAGTCGAGTGACGGGCCAACTTCAAAACCCTGAAGATCCTCATTAACCTGAACACCTGAAGAGACATGAAATCATACATTTAATTTAAGAATTTTTGATTTAAAGGTCATGTACGTACATTTAATCTGCAATCACAAATGTTTAAAACCTGTATGAGTCGTCCCAGATCTCCCAGTTCAGACTCGGACCCCACAGTCAGGTCAAACAGCAGTGTGATGTAGATGGGAGCCACGGACACCATGTCGATGATATTCAGCGGGTGATGAAAGAACTTCCTCCTGTTCGGTGCGAGCAGCAGCCGCGTCACCACCTCAAACAGACAAAAACGATAATCAGCATTTACTCTGTTTTCACTGACATCTTTGTCACCAGTATCACCACACTTATCTCCTCACCTCGAAGGTGAACCAGCAGGTGCAGAACACCTCCAGAGTCTGCATGGTCGGGTCCTCCATCAGCTTCCCCTCATCGTCAAACAACTGAGAGAAAAAAAGAGAAAGACGAGTGACCTCATTTCCCTTTTGTCAGCAAATACGGCAGGCGTTGTGCTTTACAATAATGTTGTTATTTTTGTAGATTTTTGTTGTTAATGTTTGAGGAGTTATGCAAGATAATCAGAGAAAAAATAGAGACATCTTACGCTCTATCATCTCTACTCATTTCTGCACCTTGATTTTTATTATAGTGAATTAGCAGCTCATATTTGCGGTGCACACGTGGATGTACGGACAACTATCACTGGATTACTTTACGATGTGTAGATGAACTGTGGTAAACTTCCCCCCATCTCACCGCTGCCTAAATCTCCCTCCGCAGTGGAAATCCAGAGTAAAACAGGGTGAAACTGATCAAATATAAACCACGATGCTGTTACTGTTTTACCTGTTTCTCTCCTGAAATGTTTAACTAAAGTTATTTGCTATTACCGTTTATTGTGATATAACATCGTTTCTTTTTCACCATTGTTTCTCACTTATGAGTTTGCATTGTGCCACCCACCAGCGGGGGTGTTTATTGGTCTGGTGTGGCGCAGTGCATTCTGGTAGTTGTAGGTTTTCCAACTCTTGAGCAAAAAACTTTCTCTGTTTTCTCTGATCATGTAGCACTAATTCAAAAGTATTTGCACCTCTTTACTGCACAGACAGCACAGTTTTTTTTTAAAAGGCCATCTTCCCAACAGTGAAATACTTATTTAAAAACTCACTAATTCTCAGACAAAATCTGCAGTTATAAGGGCTGCCTTTTTTCTGTGGTTTCTACGTGGATTTATGGACAATGGAGGTATAGAGATATCCTTGGAGAGCTCAAGTCATACTGAATCTCAAAATGCGTGGCTCATATCTGTGTTCAAATTTCACTGAGTTATGACTCCAAATATGTGCCAAACTAAAATCCTCTGTAGCTTCACTTCTCCAGCTCTCCGTGCCGACCTGATACTCGGGGATGCTGTTGATGCACATGGTGGCGATGGACGTGAGCACCACCCCGATGGACACCAGACTGAAGAGCTTGCTGGGGATGGAGTACCCCGGGTTCTCCAGCGTCAGCCACAAACACTTCCGGATGTTCCCGTAACGCACCTCCTGGAAGTGCTGCATGTCTCTGCGAGGACGGAGGACGAATGAGTGTGAACGGAGGGATGTGCTGCTTCATTAATCCTTAGCTCACAGACTCCAAAGTCCCAAAGTTACCTGTTTAAGTCCGATATCTCGTCCACAGATGTGTCGATGCTGCTGACGTCGCTCTCGTCGTCCCAGCTGCGATGGCGGCTGCTCTCCAGCTTGCGGTCGTGGTAACGGTAACTGCAGCACGTGTCCAGGAAGAACTCGTTGATGCCCCAGTACTCGATCTCCTGACTGTGCGGGAAACACGAAATCGAGGTAACTCAAACACAACTCGCAGTCTAACAAGGCTTTTAAAAATGAGTGAAAACAGAAAATGACAGTTGGACAATCCCACCAAACTCCACCAAAATCTGTCAAAATATTGAAGAGGAAATGTTTTAATTTCCTCTTTTAAAGCTCATTTTAGATATCTCAAGTTCATCGTTCATCGTTTTTTTTCATCGTGAGTTCATAGTTTTCGAGTTGGGAAGTAACATTTCCGATTTCACTGTGTTAATGTGCTTTGAGGTCGTAAAGTGGGAAAAATATGGAAGTTAAAAAACAGATGGGTTTCATTTTAATGCCTTTAAACAAGAGGTTGATAGCTGTTTCCAGTTTATTTATATTTTTATATAATATATATATATATATATATATATATATATTATATTTTATACATTATATATCTTATTTTTATATGTTTTTATATTGAATCTAGGTCACTCTACATGTCATCAAAAATTGATATTTAATCTGTTAATTAATAAAAAAGTTGCCATTGACCAAACATTGACTTTTGCCCGCCATATTTATGCATTTATGACGCAGTGTCAGAAACGCGTGTAATAAAATAATGTTATCAGTGTTAGTTTACTCGTCTGGCTGCTTTAAAGATAAAGGTTGGTTGCTTATAGATGCTAATAGATGCAGATTCTAAAATTTGCAGCAACTTAAAGGAAGTAATAGCTTCTAGGAACAAAACAACAAAATATATAATTTTTTTCCCATCAACTGTTTCTATGCTTTTCGCCATTTCTGCTGCCCTGAAACGTCACGCAAATGTCCCACCTCTGCAACTGAAATTTTCCACTCGTAATTTTGACTTTTGAGGGTCGTTCATGTGCTTGTAATTCGTAAATAGGAAATTTCTGTTGAGCATGTGAAGGCAGCGTGTGACACAAGAGGAGGAAGTTCAAGAGAGACCTGAAGGAGAAGACGCACAGCTCCTCCATGATGTGAAGTTTGCCCGTCTGGTAAAAGTGGAGGACGTACGGGAAGAGGCCAGGATTCCTATCAAAATAAAACTCCTTCTGCTGCACGTCATAGTCATCACACACCTGCAGGAAGGAGGAGCAGAAGGTGGAAATGATAAAAAAAAACAAAAACATTGAGATAAATCAAATCAAAATTAAATAAGTTTATCACCTCAGCTCAACCAGTTGACCCACCTGCAGGATGTCCTCCTCTGAATCACACGCCAGCAGTTTTCCCAGTCTGGTGTCTGGGAATTTCTTCAGCGTGCTGGAGCAGAGACTCCTCTTCAGACCTCCAACGTTCACGTGGACGAGACCCTCATCAGAGTCCTGGTGGACCCAGCTGGGCCGACTCTTCTTCACCATGGTTACCTGGTCAAGACACAACAGAGATGAGTATGAATATGCATCTACTTTTGATCTACCATTGCTCCATCTCAAAAATGCAGTGCAATTTTAAAAAGCAGTGGGGCATAGCAAAGGTATGGAGAGTTTGGGATTCATGGTCCTACATGTTAAATTACACTGCCACAACATTATTTTTCTATTATTCAAACATTCAAAAACTCTGTTAAAAGTTCGCTGGCACATGTGGAGGGAGAGATGAAATATTGGGAGAAAATGAAGAAACGCACGTGATGGTGAACAAAATGTCAGAAATTAAATTTGCCATTTATTTATTTGACGCTAATTTGCTATAGATGTCATTCCAACTGTTGTTTCAGAATAAGTTGATTCATTTCATTAAACAACACAATCACTTTTGTGAAGATTTTTCTAATTCCATGACTTCTCCAAGCCCTGGAAAACCAGAATGCAAAATTCCATGACTTTTCCAGGTTTTCCTTGACTGTGGGAACCCTTTGTGGACTAAATGTCAGCTTGCAAAGTTTTGGTTTCAAACTTGCTTCTCCAACGCTGATATTGACAAATAAATAGAAAACACCGGCGTTATCCTTTTACCACAGATTTAAAGTATCTGGCTTTGAACTTTGGAACAAATATTTTGAATGGAAAGTTTCTGGACGTGATTCAGACATCGGCTTCTCTCTTCTCTTCATCTGTCTGAGTCAGCATCACCAAAACACTCACAGCGACTCTCTGGCAAGGAGGAGGCTTTAGTTTTATTTCTGCTCTGGATGTTTGAGCTCCTCTTTTGTGATGTCAGCACTCTAATTTCATCCACTCGGCTAAATGCACTTCTAAGAGCAGACACTAATTGATGTACCAGACATTATAATGTTAACTACAAACACAGTGCGCACTGGTGGAGAGCCAAAAGGCTTTTACTGGATTTTAGATCTTTGCAGGCTGAATATAAAGTCCACGTTTGGGTGTTTTCTACAGAGAAATCCATAATACAAATAGATTAACCCTTTGAAACTCGGATCAGCATCACTTTTTTGTGCTATGTAAGTATTTAAACCTTAAAAACCTGATATTTTTAAACATGGAAAAAAGGCAACTTGGCAAGTTATTTATTCACCAAATTGCAAAAAAAAGTTAAAACCTGAGCAAATTTGCTGGATATCTTCAAAAAAACACAGGAAGAAGACAACTTAAGTAGAAATGAAAAATTAGCAGGAAATTTGTTAGAAAATCCAAAACGTTTACCTGAAAATTAGCAAAAAATAATAACAAAAAAAAACAAAACAAAAATAACAAAATATAACAAGGGAGGAAAGCAAAGAAATAACAAACAAACAAAAAAAGAAATGACCTGAAAAAAGTTCCTGAAAACTAGGTTTTGTGACATAATATTAAATATTCAATAATTATAATCATGACTATGGTTTTGTCAACATTTTATCACAGCTTTTTAATAATAATTCCCTAAATCTTCTAATTTCTTTCAATTTGTGGATATTTCTTGCCAACTTGCTCAATGTTTGTTCCCCATATTTTCAAAACAAATCAAAATAATGTGCTCAGGGTTCAGAGATTTTCATACTTGAAAAAAGTACCTGAATGTAGCACAAGAAAGCTGATGTCAATCCAGGTTTTAAAAGGTTAATTTTAAAAATTATTATTATTTTAAATGCTAGGAAAAATGTCCAGAAAACAATATTCATGATTATTTTTAAATCACGCATTTAAATTATTTTCCAATTTTAAATTATTTTTTAAATGTAATTTCCTTGTCTTTTTCCCCTGTTTTAAAATTTTTTGTACTACTTTTTAGGAGGTTTTTTTGGACTTTTTTTTTTAATTTCTTGCAAACTTTCAGGTCTTAAATAGTTTAAGTGAAAGTGCTGCTAAAAAAACACAAAAAAACACTTGAGTCATGATTTACTTTTCAACATTAACGATGGTTTCAAGCAATGTGTCTTCAAGTGATTTAGTTAAACACACACACACACACACACACACACACACACACACACACAGATGCAGCCAAAACAGAAACTAACTCCCACGCATGCTCATCTACTGAGCTTTCCGTACAAACACCCACATTGCACAATAAATCACAGTAAAATCAAATAAATAAAGCTCACATCAAACTCTAAAACTGTGAAAAGTATCATGTGAAGTTTTTAGTCTCAAATGTTCCCACTGTTGCCTAATATATATATATATATATATATATATATATATATATATATATATATATATATATATATATATATATATATATATATATATTATTTTATTTTTTTATTTATTTATTTATTTTTTGCAGTATAATGTTATAATTAGTACCAGGAAATATTATTCAGATGGATGCCAAAATTATATTGCTTAGCAACAAGTGGAGTTTCAGAGCATGAGGGTGAAATCTGGAACATGATTTTTTATATTTTAGTTTCTTTATTTTTGATCAGAGTGAGGCCTCCTGGTGCAGAGACGCTGATCCGCTCCGTCAGGACGGAGAGGATCCATCCATTTGGAGGCAGCAGTAAGTGCCCCGCTGCAGGTAAAGTGTAGCTGTAATGTCATGTAATAATGTTACAGAGTAATTGCAGAGTGTAGGAAATGGGCCGAGGAATCACAGACAGGTGTTAACCTGATGCCGACTTAATGGTGTTTTAACCAGCGCAGTCTGACTTCATCTGTCTCTGAATCTTTCACTCGGCTGGTCTTTAATCTGGTTTCTCTCTCCTCAGTGATTCATGGACACGTGAAGTGCATGCAGTTAACCGTGGCAGCCGAAATCTGTCTTCATGGAGGTGTGTGTGTGCATGTGGGAAGCATGTTAGTTTATAAATGCCATTAGGGGAAAGTAACTAAGTTGATTAAATCAAGCGCTGTATTTAAGTCCAAAGCAGACCTACTTTACTAGAGTTTTTCCAATTTCTGCTACTTTATACTTTATACTACTACCATATTTCTTTGTACGTATACTTATTTAAAGATCAGTGTTTTGATAGTAAAATTCATTATTAACTATTAAAATATGATACAGTGTTACAAACTGAACAAACCAACAGTAAATGTCTATCTCAGTAATGATTCTCCAATAACATTACTGTCTGACAGGGTTCATAATGAGCAGTTCGACTTCTGTAGAACACATTTCGTTTGCTGATGTCTGTGTGCCTCGACTGAAGTAAAACCATAAATGCAGGACTCGTAACGGAGAAATTCCTATAAATATAAAGTGCTACTTAAAAAAAACAAAACAAAACTGCTAAAACAGATATTTTTGATGACTTGTTTTTCCCTCCCCCCTCCTTCACAAAGACATGCAAACCCCCCACGCCTGCAATGAAGCAGGAAGACACCCAGATTTGTGTTTGTGGTTATTTTGCTTAATTTTGTCCATTTTTGTCTCTTTGTGGTCGTTTTGCATCAGTTTGTGTTTGTTTTACTTCTACTTCAGGTTGTTTTTGCACAACTTTCTTCTCATTTTTCACCTTAGTAGTTGGTTTGTGTGTCTTTGAGCTCTCTTTGGGTATTTTTGTGGTCGTTTTGCATTCATTTGTAGCCATTTTTCACGTCTTCATCATTTCAAGTTCAAGTTTTCACTTCTTTGTTGTCGTTTTATGTCCATTTGTGGTTGTTTTGTTTGTCTTCGTGGTCTTTTTATGTTCCATATTTGGCTGTTTTATATTCACTTGTGGTTGTTTTCACGTTACTTTGTAGTACTTTTTTTTCCATGTGATGATGTTTTATGTGCGTTTGTAGTTATTTTACATCTACTTGTGGTTTTGTATCACTTTGAACACATTTTTCTCCTCTTTGTTTTGTGTATATTTATAGTTGTTTTTGCGTCAGTTCAGAGTTGTTTTTTTGCCTTTTCAAAGTTGTTTTTTGCATCTTTGTGTTCATTTTGTATCTCCGTGTTCGTTTTGTGTCTCTTCATGGTTGTTTTGCATCACTTTGTAATCGCTTTTTTTTTCAACTCTCTCGATGGTTGTTTTGGAACATGGTGTAGTTTTTCATCTCTTTTATTAGTTCTTTTGTGTCTCTGTAGTTGTTTTGTGTCTCTGTGTTGTTGTTTTGTGTCTCTGTGTTGTTGTTTTGTGTCTCTGTGTTGTTGTTTTGTGTATCTTTATGGTTGTTTTGCACCACTCTGGAGTTGTTTTTTGCCTCTTTGTCGTGTCATGACCATTTGTGGTTGTTTTGTGAATCTTTGTGGTCTTTTTTGTGTCCATTTTTGAAACATTTAACGTCTACATGTGGTTGTTTTGCAACATTTTGTGTTTAGTTGTTTTGTGTATTTTGTGGTTATTTTGTGTATCTTAGTGGTTGTTTTGCATCCATTTGTGTGGTTATTCTTTGTCTCTTGGTTGTTTGGGATTTTTTATGAGTTTGCACTTCTTTTTCATATCTTTGTGGTTGTTTTGTGTTCATTTCTTTTTTCTTTTTTTTAAAATCTACTTTTCATATTGCATCACTTTGTAGTCTTTTTGAAGTTTCTTTGTGTAACCTATCAATTTGGTCATTAATGTATCTTTGTGGTTGCTTTGCATCACTTTGATATGGATTAAACTACTCGCTAGTAAAGTCAATAAATTGCGAGCCACCATTAGCTGCAGCATCACAGTGTTTGATAAGTGAATGCATAAATAATTAAAATCCAAATAATACAATATAATTCTAAGACCAGTCATTCTGCAGATAATGAAACTGAAAAATGTCTACAATATAATAGTGCTTAGATTGAATCTAAACCTAAACCTGAAAATACTGCTGTTGATAACCTGTATTATAATATTAAGTATGCGTCCTTAATGGCCAGAAAATTTGAATAATGTGTGAAATTCTGAGTTTTATGACAACAAAAATGTTGGCAAAGGGGTTCTTTGTACAAGCACAAAACGAAGAGAGGGTAAATAACAGTGGGACAGCGTGACTCTCTCTCTCTTTCTGTGTCTATAATTACATGAGGGGCCCATGCTGAGCTCTCAGGGGAGCTGCCATGCTGCACATACAGAAATAAAGCTGATCTATAATTCAGCACAGGGAAGCGCTGCGGCTTGAAATCACAGCTGTGGAAAAATGCACCTCCAAACTCCTTCAAACACAATGAAGTGAAACAACAACTTCATATAAGAGATACAACATAAAGCACAGTAAACTGGTGCCAATAGGAGCTGCAAAAACAAAAAAAAAATCAATAAAACTACATGTTATCATATGGGGTTGCAATCAGTAGCTATTATATCTTTAATTGATACTTACCTGTGAGCTTGGTCACGACACTCTTTCATCCTCGGATCAGCATCCTCCTCAGATGTCACACTCACCCCATGCTGCGTTTATAAGTTTTATACTTTCACGCGTAAAAAGGACCAAACATGTCGCACACAAATTGTCTAATGTTGAGAAAAAACAGCGAGATTTTTCTTCTAAAACTCCTCCATGACCATCGTCCTTCAGCCTGTAACATCAAACTGTTGAGAAGAGATAAGAGAGTCTGCTGTGGGCGCGCACGTTTCCTCCATCTGAGCCGCTGTTGGTCCGTCTCCCCTCAGGGGGAGTCTTCGGCTTTTTCCGTCACACTCCGGAACACGTTCGCCTCTCCGAACTTAGCTCCGAACTTTGAATACTTTTAATATACTGCACCTGCGCGGAGCTGTTTTATGGTGTGTTTGTGGCACTCGGTGGTTAATTTAGTTTAATTATATTTCCAGACGTTATTTTCCACAGAGACTCAGCTGTAATAATAAATCTTAAACTGCCTCGTGGTTTAAAGGAGTTTATATTTCCTGTGGCATCACATCACTGTAATATTCCTGCTATCTCACATCTGGGATTTTAGGGATGTGTGTGATGAAATTTCGTGAAATCTCAGGCGTCATTAAATGAACCCACTTTTATATATTTTTTTAATTACTGCAATATGCATCCAACATCCATAGAGACATGCTGCACTGCAAGCAAGGGCTTTAAGTTTCCCACTATAACTTGTGCAGCTGACTTTTTGATTTTTTCTTATTAACCCCTTGAAACCCGAGTAAATTGTCCTCTTTTTTAAAGGGGAAAGGCAATAGAACTTAAGAAGAAATGCTCCCAAAATATGATTTTACTTTGCACTGTGTTGTATTTTTAACTTTTTGTATATTTTATTCTTTTCTTAGGGTGAGGTCCCCGGAGAAGCCCACTGTGGGTGTCTACCTCACCTGCACATGGAAACTGTTTAATGCCCCTTTTCCTTTTTCTGTGTGTTTGTTTTTTTTTTTTGTCTTTATGTGCAGATAAACTAAACTAAACTTAACTGAGAATAAACACTTTCTCTCCACAATACTTGATTTAATAAAATAAAAAAAAAAGTTTTAATTTGTATCAACCAAAAAAACACAAAGTGTTTTTTTTTTATTTTTATAAAGACATCAGTAGAAAACTAAACTGGACAGTAGCACCTGACCCACGTATTCCATACATTCACAAATGCATTTGTTTATTCACTAACGTTTCATGTTGAAAGGCTGAATTGAAAAGACCACTCCAAGTGTGTGATGATGGGTCCATCTTGTGGCCAAAATATTGTTTTGCACCTTGCAGGCCTTTTCCCCTTTTTATTCATTTTCCTCTCCCGTACTTCTGTGTTAAATATTTTACCTCATAAAGCCACGAGTCAAAAATATTTGTGCTTTACTGCTCCCTGTCTTTACTAGTGTTTCATATTAGGTTTGGTTGTTTAACAAAAACAGTTAAAAGTCTGGGCAAGAAATGTTCCACAAATTTTAAGAAATGAATAGGCCTAAAAGGTGACAAGAAAATAACATGAAAATTAGTTTTAAAACAGAGGGGAGGAATTTACTTTTTTTTCTATTTTATTTTTTATTATTTTACTATTTTTACTATTAAAAAAGACAGGCGAAATGTACCAAAAACTATATTTAATTATATATTATAATTATAATGTTATATTTAAAATTATGTGACAGGTGAAATAAAATACGACAACCCCCCCCCACACACACACACACACACACACACACACACACACACACATACACACACACCTTTTCTGCTAATTTTCTGGTAACTTTTTAGCTTGTTTACACATCAATGTGAAAAAAACACTTCCAAATTTGGGGAAACAAGACAATCCGAGGAGCGCATGAACGCAGCATTTGACTTTTTAACCCGCATTATGGCTCCGCCCACCGCTTCTGTTCGGTGCGCGGTGATCGCGAACAGTTAAAATTCATCCACCAGAAACATCTGATGCTAACAAGGTATTATTTCATCAACAAGTCAAATGAACGAACCTGTTTAAAGTCTCATCTTGTCACCGCGGCCGGGATGCGGAAGATATGGAGGAAATAACGACGATGTTGCTGCTGTTTCGTGACTTTGATCGTCAGCCGTTAGTCACGTTAGCCGCTCTGTTAGCATGTAGGCGATAGAGTTCGGCGGCCGTTTGTCACTTCGAAGACCCTGTTCGCGGGCAGTTAGCACTGTCGGCAACACTGTTCGTCGACCGTTAGCCACATGCGTTAGCATTTACCGGAGTTTTCTTGTTCGCAGCTGATAAAATTTGTTCCCAACGGATTTACTCGCCATACTGGGACGCAGAGGATCAGTGCTTTGCTACCAGGCTGATGTAAGTATTTACTCTGCGTGCTAATTATTTCGAGTTGGTTGGCTGTTTAACTTATTATTGTCTGTCGGTTTCGGCTCATAAGCTCATGTCTTGTGTTTATTAGCATCAGCAGTGGTGAGATACAACTGTTTCTTGAACAAAACTTTCCATTTCCATTCCAGAATTTCCATTATATACAACTTTATACTATGTTTTTCCCTTCAATGATTTTAATAACGCATGTACAAAAAGAAAAAAGTGGCAACAAGAAAGTACGAAAAGAATGACATAATGACCAATATTATAGAAAACAGATGTAAAAATCTTACAGTAGGCTACAAGATTGAAAACCCTTTACAAAGGAAGTACTTCTAGCTGTAAGTCAGAAATGTAATATTGAATCAACAGAGGGAGAAAAAAAAATTAAATTCAAATAACATACAAAAGGAAATCTAAATTTAATAAATCATCAGTCACTGTTGGGAAATGTTTTACATTATCATACAACTTTTGTGCTTTTACCCTTTTATCAGTCTTAAAGATTTTAATTAGAATTCATCTAAGATTAAAAAAAAATGGGAAGAGATCATAATTTTTGTTTTTCAAAATCATACCAAAAATAATATTGTTTCTACAATTAGAAGTTGGAAATGATAAAATATTTTGTTTAATCCATTTGTGAATCTCAAGCCAAATTGTGTAACACTACATAAGAAAAGTATATATTCTGTTGTTGGAATATCATTTTCACAAAATGAGTGCATATTATGATCAGTATTAGAATGGATCCTAAGCATTTCATTCAAAGGAAAAAAATATCCTGGTTTTAAAATGTATTTTGTTTTTGGTAGACAACTTAATACTAAAACCACACTACATTTCACAGGCAGAAAAAATGGAACACAATATAATAAGTATGCTTTCTTCAGTTTATAATCACCATAAAATAATAGCTGTGCTTTGGTTAGCTTAGACTGAGCCATTTATATCTATGTACTTTCTTTTAAAATGTGTGCTCTTAGTTAGCTTAGTAAGCTTAATGTAACTGGTCTCTCCAAAATAGTAACTGGCCTATGTTGTATAAATGGACCAGATCAAGTATACTAATTGTCCTTTACATATATTTACCTACCACTGCACAATCTCCATATAAAAACACATGTCGCAGGAGGGGATACTTTGCATTGTGATTATACTGGCTTCTCTGTCTAGATTAGTAAGGTAACCTTAAATTGGACCCAAACATCATGTTTGCTAAATGCTGTACATGTGTTAGCATGAGCATACTAAATGTGTGTAATGGACCATTATTTGAAAGCTCAGCTGATTAAAACATCACAGTTTCCATCATGCTTTATTTAAAGTGCTTCATGACAAATCTGACAACATCAGACATACAGTTTCAGAAGACGTATGCAGTTACAAAGTCCACAAGTGTCCAGGATATTAACATTTTCACTTTGTGTCTTCTTCTTTTGAACTCGTTAAGATAATTCAAATGTCAGCATACAGGCTGCATCGGTTTTTATTCTGAGAAACTATCAACAGCCCTAACACTGGATGGATTCGTCAGTCATCTGCTCACTGCACAAAAGGCCTTAAATGCAAACCAAATTAAAGCAACGGAGCTCTAAAAAACTGGGGAATGACATCATACTGAAGCTCACGTGCAAACTGACGTTATTTCACCTACAGATTCACTTTCAGTAACACCGGCCTGACCCTGACCTCTCTTTGTCCCCGACAGGCCAGGTACCGGGTCCAGTACTTCCTGAACTGCTCGTCCCGAAAACCATAGATGATCGGGCTCATGAAACGCGGGATGATGTAGACGACCAGGAAGAAGATGTAACGAATCTCCAGACCAAAGCGAGGGAAGAGGGAGATGAGAGCCGCCTGCAGGGAAGGAACCACGAAGGCAAGCATGCACAGCAGCAGCTGAAACACAATCCCAAAAACATTGTAATAGTTAAGATGATGGAAATATAAACATACAGCATTTATGACATTTACAAAAAACACTCAGGCAGGCTAACATCTTTCAGTTTGTGCAAATAAAAATTATTTATGTGTATGAAAACCTTGCAGACAGACAAAAAATAACTCTAAGTAGGGCCTGGCATGCGTACTGGAAACCTTTAAGGCAGAGGTACTCAACTTGGTTGGTCAAGTTGAAGACAGTTAGACAAAGTTGCCAAATTGTGTTACTACAACTTCTGGGTCTTTAGAAAAATTATCCGCTGATTTATAGAAGTCTCTTTCCCTGTGTAAGTCTCTGACAGAAAGTATTTTAGGGTCACAACTTTAGTGAAAATGACTTGTTTTACTATCTGGATTTGATCTATTTGGCCAGATAACATTTCTTAAGTCTTGAAAGAGCTGCACAATTTAATCATTTTATCCACATCCAAGTTTTCGGAGAGCTTAAGTGGAAGTTAGACGCTTTGTTGGTGAAATCTATAGTGTGCTTGCTCTATGGGCCCAACGATGCTGAATAATGGAATAATTTTAAACCTGGGAAGTCAATCTTTTTTTAGCTTCATTCACCACTGAGCAACTTTCATAGGAATGAACAGGGCCCATCATCTAATGCTGTATCCAGTTCTCCTTTAACACTGTTTTAAAAACCTGGGGTTATTCTCAATTCTTGTAGAGCGATAAACTTTATGTTGGAGAGTTTCCATATTCTATATCTCAGCAGGCCTTTCTCGTGGTGGGCATTTTGATGTTTAGTGGTTTTGCTTCTGAGCTCACGTAAACAGAAATAGAAATACCGACCTGCACCCCATGAAGCAGCACAGTATTCCTGGCTCTCTTTACTGAGGCCAGGCCCATCGAGGCGGCTCGTGCCGTCAGCATGATCCTGCAGTAGGTGTAGAGCAGCGTCAGAGCAACGAAGGACAGGTATACCCCGTCAAACACGCAGTTCTTGTAGTAGATGGAGCGGTGGCGAAAGAGAAGCGGGTGGTCGCAGAACATGGTGGTGTGGAAGTAACTCAGAGGCCTGTGGACGACGGTGATGAGGAAGTCTGTGATGGGTGGGGCGGCCGTGAGAATGAGGATGACACCGATGAGGAGGAGGGTGCGAGGGACGGTGCACATCTGGCTGTAGTGCAAGGGGAAGCAGATGGAGATGTATCGCTCCACCGCCATGCCGGCCAGGATGAGAGGGGTGGAGCGGGTGGTGAGCACCGCCGTCATGATCTGAGGGAAACAACTTAAGTCACAGAAGCGATAATACGGTGTGGAATAGAAATGTGTGCTCGACTGGAGATGTAACGACGTAAAAGATGGGCGAGCACTGGATAGCTTTTTACATTTGTGCTTTTTAACTAGAAAACAAGTTTTATATTGTGTATTGCTGTGAATGAAATACAGTATAGCCAACAGCAAGCAGGTTTTCAATAGTGATGACAACCAGCCAGCTGACAAGTTATTTAGGTTTTTGCAGTTAAATGCAGAGGTGTTTTGTATATAACCGCTCATTTCTACTTCATAAATCAGCTGTTTGCATAGTTTTCAACATGAGCGACAGAAATAAATGGAAACAGGGCTGAAAAAGGTCCACTCAGCACACAGCGATGTGCTGCTTGCAGCCAGTTTAAACATTCCAATCGAAAAAACAGAAAGTATGATTATCAAAAATGCTAATTTATTTGTTTAATGATTTAAATGTAAACCCAAAGCATGGAATATTGTTAGTATATTTATAGTATACTTGTGTACTGCCATACTGCCATGAAAAAGCAATAAAAAAATGATCATAGAAAAATTTGAGACAGAGCGCAATGTTTCATACCCCTGAAGTCATGCTCACGAGGGAGAAATTTCAGCACAACAATATGCAAACGAGGGCTGAAACATTAACAAAATGCCTGTAGCTAGCTAAAAGCATGAGATATCAGCATGACAAAGGATTATTTTAGTCTCCAAGAGATGAAAAGTAATAGTCAGCTTCAACCTCTACAGTTTGTTTGATCAGATTAGCAAAATATTTGCTGCTAAGTGTCAGAATCCCACAGTTTTCCTTATTCTCTGCTGATCCCTCACTTCTGTATCTACTTCTGTCCTCTTTATTTTTTGGGTGTAAGATGATTTTTTTGGGCTTTTTACCTGTATTTGAGAGGACAGATCAAGTGTCAACGGGGGAGGGAGAGGGGGTGCCATGCAGCAGAGGGCAGAGGTTGGAAGTGAACCTGTGGCCGCTGCGGCAAGGACGTAGCCTGTGTACATGGTGCACACATTACTAACTGAGCTGCTGGGCTTTTGTCCTCTTAAAAGCTCAATTTTTCTGTTAGGCAGCTTATAAAAACTTGTTATGTTTTTATACTGTTGGTAGTGCATGCTGTCACAAAGCAGCTTTTGGACTTTTTTTTGTTTGCTAACAGACATAAATGTCAAGAAGGCACCTTCACCCATCACATAGTTATTGGAGAGCGATGGATTGATTCCCCCCTGGAGAGGGTGGGACGTAAATGCGCTCTGTTTCTAAACAATCACACTGAAACTTGCTCGTGTTGCATTCAGTTAGGAAACAGTTTTAGAGGAAATAAAACAAAAACAAAGTATTCAGAATACCACCTGTTTAAAGTGTAACTAAATACAGATACTCATATTTTATATTCTAAATATTTAACTTAGCTACTTGCACTCCTGATCGTGAATTAATAGTAGTGTATAGTTATATTCTGTATTCATAACCTGCAAAGTTAGTTTGGGGAAAATAGTGAGATAGAGTTGCTGACTTACCAGAAAGCAACAGACGGAGGCGTGGATCTTCCTGAAGATGTAGCTGACCACATAGAGAGCCGTCACCAGGCTGAGCTGCAGAGCATCGTTGATCACCATGTAGATGAACATGATGTACCGCGGGTTCTCATAGAAGAGACTGGAGTCAGAGACCAACAAGAGCTGAGAGACATGGACACTAACTGTAACACCGGTTTGGAATAGGCAGCGTATTTTGGAAACGTTTGAAATAAATAAATGCACTGTGGCTGTGACTTAAAATATGATCTTAAAAATTTCAAAATGATATCAATCGAAATATTTTCCTTTTACTAGTAATGCAACATTTAGTTCTGTATTGCTCTATCACTACCTAGGCCTACACTGTAAAAATAAAGTTGTTTTTTCTTAATAATGTGAGTGTCCAGACTGCCCTACATTTATAAGTTGTCTGAATTTGAGAAGAAAAGCTGAATCATTACAAAAATACCTGAACTTCTCAAATTCAGTCAACTTAAAATTATAAGGCAGCCTGGACACTAACTTTTTAAAGTTAAAACAACTAGTTTATTATTACAGTGTACCTGTTTCAAACTACCTAAAGTCATTCGATAAATTGATTTATACATGTTGTGCTTCTGCCACCAAAAGCTGGATTCTCATTAAACAGTGAGCGCTCTATGACACGGATCAACACTCATCATGTGTTTGCACAATGTGGCCAGACGTTTGTCTACCTGTGTCGTAGGAAGGTGTGCACCATGCTGCCGTTGATGACACTGAGGGCCAGCCACACCAGCATGGCCAGGATGTTTTTTGTGAGAGCATTAGAGAAGCTGTCTTTAGATGCTGCCACAGCGCCCCCTGTCAGTGTAGAGCTGGTGTTACCAATCAGCAGGTCCAGAGGGTTGGAGGAGGTGGAGTTGAGAATCACCAACATCTCCTCTGCACAGTCTGAAGGAACACAGAAATGAAATCTTATGTTTCACAGATAAATATAAAATATTTTATAACCACGACAACTTTATGAGGGCAGCTATTGTTTTCACCTTGTGAGCTTGTGGAAGTAGGGAAGGTGTGATTGGCCCCTTCACTTTACACCCCTAAACCATTTTACTTGTTTTATGTGTGCATCCTGCACCTAGTTTGATTTCATCCTCAAAGTTAATTTTAATTTTAAATCCGAAACAATATGCACTACAATGCACATTGTTTTTAAAACATTTGCATGTCAATTTTTTTTTATAAGAAACAATGAATGTACACAGCATTTTAAATCCACAGCAAGCAGTATAATGAATATAGAGGAGTCTTAAAATGCACGAAAGGCCAAAATTAACTGATTTTGTTGGACCCAGTCAGGACACAGAGTTAGCAACTTTTACCAGCCTCATACAACATATGTACATTTGGCTTCACTTACCTATCCCAGCAAAATTTGAAAATTAACCAGCATTTTGACCAGTGGACAAAAAAAAACCATTGGTAAAGCACCCTTTACACACTCTGTGGAGACATTATAATAACAAAGCACAACTACATTAACATATTTTATTAAAAAAATAAATATATAAACATCCTAACTTGTAGATACTTACAGATATCCTGTCGACACTCTGTCAGGAGTTCATGGCTCTCTGTGTTTTAACAAGAAGCTTGAAATCTGCAAGAAGATCAAAAAGAGAAAACACGTTCAGTATGGAGTATAATGAACTTCCAAAGTGGCATTAAAATATTTTAGTTTTGGGGTTCCTCTCTAATAATGGGAAGACTCCCACACAAACAAAATACTCTCAGTAATTAAGAACTTTAAAAGTTGCATTAAAATATTAAAATTTTGGGGTTATCCAATAATGTGAAGAATCTCAAACATTCAGAAAGTCTGAATGCTGTTTTTCTTCATTTTATTACGGCTTTGCAGGTCTTGTATTTTGACAAAGGACACAGTAACAATAAAATAACATGTTTAATTCATTATTCTAAAAAATACAAAACAATCTACACATTTAAGGCAATCACGAGGTGCACAATTGTTCTACAGTATAAATGAATATTAATGCATTTTATACAAATTTGCCTCATTCGGCAGCTCGTAAATAAAACTCTAATCTGTATGAAAACGAGAAACACATCATACCAGAATATCATAGGACATTACATTAAATTAATGATCTAGTTTAACTGTTCAAGCAACCAGATTCACATAATCTACATTTATATATTCATAATATCAATACAGTTAATATAGGTAACAAACAACTTCATTTTAACATCAGCTGATTCAGAAAACTTAAAATGATAATAATGATAAATATTATATTTAAAGATTACAACTGTATTAATAACAGAGGGCGTCTCTCACCTGTTGTGTCACTCTACTCCTGCAGCAGCATGTGGACTCATATATAACGATTAGCATGCATGTGTGTTTGTGTACTGATCAGGTTGCTATAGGGATAGGGTAAAGGTCAGGATGTCACAGGTGATATTATGGATCCCTGTAATGAGCACTAGGAGACTTTTAATCCCTAAAGTAGTGAAGAAGTTATGCAGAAGACCCGTTTATTAACTTTTATTTGAGATTAACAGAAAGCCAACAAGCCGTCCTTTTCAGTGTTTATCATAGAGTTAGATTGTATGTGTGGAGGTAGCAGACAATGTTTTATTTTCTTTTAAATGTGTGTGTCCCTTTGTATCATTCTGTATCCCGTCTCTAAACTTTGAGTTTTTGTGAATCTGCGAACACAGTGCAGGCAGAGCTCCCCATGAGTGTAAAAAAAAGTTTGTGTCTCTTGTGGTGATTAATTGATCTGTAAAACTGTTCACAGCTGATCAGATCAGATCGATGGATGATAGGAGCAGCAGCTGCGAGTGAAAGCAAACTTTCAGACCCAGCAGAATAAATGGTTGAGTTTCAGCACTCTAGTTTATGGATTTGGGAGAAAGCTGTCATTGTTTACAAATATTTTTAAGCTGTTTTACACCATAGAAATAAAATGTAAGAAATCTGAGAATGGGTGAAGTTCCCCTTGCAGTTTTCCAGGACGAACAGAGCTTCCTATTGAATAGCAGAGGAGAAATTTAAGGGTTAATTCACCTAGATATAAAATGGTATCTGGCTGTATGGAGATAGATTTGATTTTGAAATATCTCTCTAGAGTTGCCACTAATTATTGTTTTTTATTATTCAAAGTTCGTACGGCCAAGAAAAGCCTGGAAAAGTCATGTAGTTAGCAAATAGCAATTTCCAGGTTGGGAAAAGTTTTAAGGAACTAAATATACCCTGAAAAATTCTGAAAAGTCATGGAATTTTGTCTCACAAATCTGTACAATAACAGATGATGTGTTCAAGGACCATCGGAAATTTGAAAATCCAATGATACTTTGTGTTTCATACAGTTTCTGGCTTTGATAAATTGTGTCATTTTTGGTGATTAAAAAATGTTTTCTCCAAAAGTCACCAAAATCACCAAAAACATTAAAGAAAAGGTAGAAAACAGATAAGAAGTGTTAAAGTTTGTGATTATTTATTTATTTTAAGAGCAGAGCGGATGAGTCAGCATCAGTAACTCATCCCCGACTTTGTCTTTCAGTCCGTAGCGCCGTCAGGTGTCACGGTGCAGGCTGGTCAGCAGGTCAATGATGAGAAACAACAGGGGCGCTGAGGTTATGATTATTTCTCTCTTTATTTGTTCATTTGCTAACGAGCGCAGCTAATTATCATCTTTTCTTCTGTGCTGATGTCATGTTGTGGACTGATCTAGCAGCAGCAGTTTGACACACAGCATAATGCAGTGTGTGTAGGACCAAAAAAAAATGTCATTTTTGGAATTATCGGTATAACGATGTAAGTCCCATTGGTCCCGATAATTATTGCGTATCCCTAATAAAATACAGTAATTTTCTCTCACATTTTCATGCACTTAAACTTATTCTTTATAAAATTCTACAATTACATTAAATATCTAACCAAAGTAAATACCTCTAATAAAAACACCCTGCTATATTTATCTTTTATCATCTCTATCCACAGGGGCCACAGTCTTCAGTTTGGTCCTGCAACTGTTGCTGAGAAGATAGATCTTGAGGTACTTTCTGAACTTTTTGTCTCTGACACCATAGATTATCGGACTTAGAAACCTCGGCAGGATGTAGACAATTAAAAAATTTGTGAATCTGATTTCTAGGATTTGTCTGGGGAAGATTAGACGCAGGATGATCTCCACGCTCGGGGAGATGTAAGAGAGCATGCACATGGCCAGCTGGGCCCCGTGCAGCAGGATGGTGGTCCTGGCTCTCTGGGCGGACACCTTCTCCGTGGAGAGGGCCCGCGCTGCAAACAGGATCCTCAGGTAGGTGAAGACCAGAGTCAGAAACACGCAGGAGAAGTAGATGATGTCAAAGGCTTGTCTCTTGTACTTCAGGATCGGGTCTTTGAACACATTCTGTCGCAAGCAGAACACAGACTCATGAAAGAAGCTCAGGGACTCGGTTGCTAGCGTCACAAACAGATCTGTGATATCCGGAGCCACACATATAAACCAAATCAACCCGATGACGATGTAAGTGCGTTTCACTGTGCAGATTTGGGGGTGGCGTAAAGGCTCACAAATGGCAATGTAGCGCTCTATGGCCATGCTGGCTAAGTTTACCGGGGTGTTTCTGGTTGTAAAAACTGCCACCAGGATGAAGACACAGCAGAAAGAGACGTTAATCTTGTAGAAGATGTAGCTGAGGACAAAGAGCATGATGGTGATGGTCAGCTGGATGCCGTCATTTATCACCATGTGGATGAAGAGGATGTAGCGAGGGTCCTGGTAAAAGGTCTAGAGGAGGATACACGAAGAGAGAGAGGAGTGCAGTTAGAGGATAAAACACTTTATGGTTTAAGAAGGAAAAAAAGAGTTTTGTCCTGGAGGAAAAGTCTGTATGGCATCATTAACCCTTTGAAACCTGGGCAAATTGGCTTGTATTCTTTCAAAAACAGAAGGCAGCAGTGAGCAACTTTGGAATAAATTGTCAAAAAATTAGCAAGATGTTAGTAAAAAGTACAAGTAAATTACTTAAAAATTAGCAAAAAAACAAAACAAAATTTATAAAAGGAAGAGTAAGAAAAAAATAACAACCAGGGAAATGACTTAAACTGCTTAATATTATAATAATTTTGAACAGTAATTTAATAATGGATTATTATGATTATACTAAATATAGCTCTCTGAACGTCTTTTTTACTCACCTTTTTAAAAGTAAGTTTCCAAAAGTAACTTTTTTTTGCCATTTGTGGGACATTTCTGGATTGACATCACTTTTCTTGTGCTGCTTTTGGACTTTTTTGAAAAGCATTTAATATTTTTAACCCCGAGAAAATTAGTTTGATTTCTTTCAAAAACATGGGAAAAAGGTAAAGAGCAACATGACAAGAAATGTCCCACACAGCAAGAAATTTGTAGATTTTGAAACTTATTTTTTTAAAAGCTAGTAAAAAAGATGTCCAGAGAGCTAATTTCTAATAATAATACTATTACTACTACTACTACTACTACTACTACTACTACTACTAATAATAATAATAATAATAATAATAATAATATAATTCAAATTATTTTACAGAATTATTATTATTTTTAAGCAATTTTTGGGGTAATTTCCTCATTGTTTTTTTTTTTTGTTTAGTTTATTTTTCTTTGGTTTTATTTTCAAATTGTCAGGTAGTTTTCCTGTACTTTTTACAAACTTCGTGTAATTTCTTTTTAAGTTGCTCATTGCCTTTTATTTAGGGGTAATTTAGGGGGCTGTTATTAATATGTGTATCACATATTCCCATACGTACCTGGTGTCTAAAAAAAGTGGCAACCAAGCTGCCGTTGATGTAACTGAGGACGAGCCAGACCAAAACCACAATCAGGTTCTTCACAAACGCCGTGGTGAAGGTGTCTCTGACGAGCATGAACTGATCCAACAACAGAGGGAGCAAAAGACAAAGAAATAGAAGTTACTATCAGATACAGTGGATTATCATTTATTCAAACTCCATCACTGTCTTTCTACCAGCTGTTCAAATAAGCATGTAAATGTCCTGCTCACTGTCACAACAGTTTGTCAGATACTAAAGCAGTGCTCCATCTTTGTTTCAACATGCCAAATAAAACAAGAGAGCAAAATAAAAGATGAGCAAGAAAAACAACATTCAGAATGCCAGTCAGACATATTCAGTGAAAAAACATGAATATTACATGTCGAAAAAGGAGAAGGAGGAAGTAAATACTTATTACATCCTAGCCCCTTTTATACAATTATTAAAAATACATATATGTGTGTGTGCGTATATACACGCACACGCACACGCACACATATGCATACATATTCACCATTCACACCTTGATCTTATTAAAGAGGAATTAAGAAGATGATGAAATTCTAACATATTTGTAGACATACAGCATGTCTGTGTGACTATGTGCTGAGCTGACAAAGACTTATTGTTTAGGTTTTCATTTTCAAGTAAACAAAACTTAAATGTGTTCATCACTGTGTAACCAAAGCTTTCTGTGGTCACGAGGTCTTCTTGATCTTAAGGAATTTGAGAAAGCTTTTTCAAATATGTAAACAGTAGGCCTTTATTTCAGCATTTCATTCATTTTTGTGAAGAAATGTGAATGTTTTTTTGTAATTTTTGTAATTTTATGAAGTTTAGATTGTTGTTCAAGGTATAAACCTCCCAGCAGAAAGGTATGATAAAGGCCTGAGCACAAGCTGTGCTCACAGAGCCTTCCCTCTCTGCTAAACAGCCTCAATATATGTCTGAAGAGAAAGAACAGTGAAGCATCAGGGAGATAAAAACTCAGAAAAAGTTCCTCTATATAACAGAAAAACTCATCTCTGATGCAATATTCATAGGAAATGCTCCAAATTACTAGTTTTACGCAAACTTCCTGCAGCTATTTTGTTTCAAGTTAAATGTACAGTTTAACCGTTGTTTTGCACTGTTATTGCTATTAAATACAATTTGACATAAACATAAAATATGTTGCTAAGTCAGTTTACAGAATAACAGCATAAAAAGGGCAAAAAAGCAATAATAACAGAAAAAGGGTGTCTTAAGGAAAAAGGCTGGGAAACACTGATATACAGGCAGTAATCTGGACACAAAATAAGTTTTCTCCTTGAGACTTAATATTTGTATAAAATACACGAGACCATGCTATAATTTATATATTGTGAGGTCAGCATATCATTTGAAGTTATTTTTTTATCTCATCTGCACAACAGCAGCAGAGAAGCAGTCGGCAGTAAAAATCTTAGATCTTAGGCAGGGCTAATTAGATATGTATAACAAGAAAAAATGTAAATGAATAATGGGAATGCATGACACAATATAGTGCAGAAGTGTAAATATAGGGATATAATATATATATATATATAAATTTGTGGTAGACATATGAATTAATGTATATTGATTTAAAAAAATGATAAAAATAAAACTGAAATTTAGAGTATATGAAGGAGCTGTGATGAAACATTAATTTAATATTAGAGCCATAATCTGTGGCAGCAGTTGGTATTAATGATTAAGAAAATATTTTTCTCCATTTTAGATGTCTACACAATTTAGAAAATCAAATTGAAGTTGAAAATAAAAAACTTACTTTAGTCTTTTATGTCCTCAGATTTATTTGCATGTTGTGTATTTACTAAACCAAAAAAATCAAATACTTGCAGTATTAATCTTCTGAGAATTGCAGTAATGACATTTACATTAAAAGAGTGACCTAGAATTTCTGTATTTTCACTAAAAAATAAATCAGCAGAAAAGTGCAAGCTAAGATTCACTTAAAAATGTATTAGACAGATAACTGCTTCACCAAACCTGAGTTGTCATGTTGCCTTCTGGAGCCACCGATGAGCTCATACTTCACTCAGACCTGCAAAAACAGGAAACAGAGCATACAATACAGAACATGCAAAATGACATTTACAAAGGAACATCGAAACATCTGGACAGGAAAACTGCATACAAACACATTGTCAAATAACCTGCCAAAGACTCAAATCTTACAGAGTTTAGTCAGGAGCAACCTCACTGCTATTTCTGTGCTGTTCCACCTACCTGAGTGCAGGTCAGACACAGGCGACACAGCGTGACACGAGCGTCTTTATAAACAAGGACTTAATTGATTTTCTTCTCATGGTCAGTGTTTATCAGAGGAGGGGAAAACCTAAAGGTGATTATTGGATAGAACTTTATTTATGCTGAAAGAAATTATTGTGCAGCAGTTGCAGTACAAAATACAATGAGTGCAAATAAAACAAAATATAAACAATATAGATTATCACAGATTATCATGAGAGTTGATGGCAGTTTTGTTGGTGACAGTGTGATCGAGGCAACTTTTTCATCATGGGAATTTTCTTTTATTCACACTTTAATGCCATTTAATTTTCGACCCTTGCACTCCCACAGCTACCTTTTTTTTATTCATATGTTTTTTTCCAGTGCACTTAATGTTTAAATATATATTAAATATTTAGTATACAGTGTCTTTCTTTTTTTTTAACGCTTATGCACCAACGAGGAGAGGCGCTTATAATGTCATTGTATCCTGCACAATACCATAATGATAAAGGCTTTCTGTTTCTATTCTATTTTATTCTATTTTGCCCTTTTTAATGAATATTTCATTCAGTTCCTGCTCTCTTATTTGCTGCTGTAACAAGACAGTTTCCCTCACGGGATTAATGAAGTATTTCTATTCTGCTTTATTTTATTTTACCTGACTCAATGCAACTCTATTCTTTAATTTAATTTAATTTTGTTTTATTTTATTTCATTAATCTCTAATTCTGTTCTATTCTTTTCTTTTCTGTTCTATTTTGTTTTATTTTATTTGACCTGATGTGCCTCTATTCTTTTCTATTCCATAAGAAAAAAGAAGTTTTTTAGTACTCATGGTAAAATTAACCATGATCATTTAAAAGACAAACAAGTAGGCTTTTTTTTTTCGGTTACATGATATTCGTGTGTCGTTTGACAGAAAGTAGGGAAACTCTCACTGCAGTCTCATGTTAGGCCTCGTGTTTGATGGGGACATTTACCGAGTGGTTCTTCACGCTCACTTTACAGAGCAGGTGCCTCCTCGTGTGTCTCCTGAAGGTCAGGTCTCGTAGTCCGTAGACAATGGGACTAACAAACCGTGGCAGGATCTGGATCATGATGTAGCAGGCAAAGCGTATAGCCCGGTACTCTTCGGGGAAAAAATAGAGCAGACCCTGTGCAAACATGGGTCTGACGTACGTGAGCATACATAAGAGCAGCTGAAAACCATGAAGAAGAATAGTGTTTCTGGCTTTTCTAATGTCCACAGTCGCTTCCTTGGCAGCAAAGAGAATCTTGAAGTAGGTGTAGAAGAGTGTGACCCAAACCAGGACGAGACAAACGATGTGCGAAGCGTCCCTCTTCTTCACGCTGTAAGAGCTCCTGAACACAAAATCTCTGGAGCATAAAACTTTAGAGTGAAAGAAGTGCAGCGGCTCCGTGGCCAGCAGGATGAAGAGATCTGGCAGGATGGAGAACCCGCTCGCGATCCAGATCATACCGATCAGGATGTAGGTGTTCCTGACGATGCAGATCTGCCCGTGACGGAGTGGGATGCAGATGGCGACGTAGCACTCGACCGCCATGCTGGCCAGGTTCAGCGGGGTGTTGAGGGTGGTGAGGATGGTGGTGATGAGCAGGATGAGGCAGAGCGACACGCTGATTGTGTGAAGGGTGTAGCTGATGATGAAGAGGAGGGTCGACAGGGCCAGCTGAGTCATGTCATTAATCACCAGGTGGATGAAAAGAATGTAGCGAGGGTTTGTGTAGAAGATCTGGAGGATGAAAACAGGATAGAAGTGTTAGTACTTTAGGTGACTTGGATAAAGGGATAATTTGCATTTTTTTTAGTTGTGCAAGAGACTCTTCTGCAGATGGATTTCCATAAAAAGTGAATTTTCTGTTCCGTCATAGTTCATTTAGTTTTACCACTGACACAAGAATAGATTTTATGTGTGTTATTTGCGTCAAATTACCTGAAAAAAAGAATTTTTGGCAAAGTAATAGTTCCTCACAGGGGATGCTAGTATGCATGTTGCTATGGGACTTGTGATTGTCAGTTTCATTTGGCTCTAGACTTGCAAAGGTATGAGATTTTCATGGTATGGTAGCCATCTCAGAAAATGTAGCTGTATCATGATATTACAGAATTATTATTAGTATCAGTTACATTAGGCACATTTCCATTACAGATCTGTGCAAAACTTAAGTGACATTTTCGAAATATTGATAAAGCACAATTGCGTAATGTCTGTTGATGTCTGTGTTTTCATTGAGTAATGTTATTAACTTCTCCTCTGGTGATAAAATTTCAGTAACCACAGTGATAGATGTTCAAAACATTAGCAGCTTTATTTCCACTGCAGCCACCGTACTAGCTGTCATTATTTTCAGTCAGAGGTGATGTAGGCGTGTTATGCGTGTTATGTGTGCTCCGTCTGTTTCTGCAAACCAAAAGTGCACCAACTGCCAGCTACTGTACATAATACACTGACTAAACATGACTATCTCATACAGCCCCACCTAAAAAATCCTCGACTTTACTTTTAAGGATATTTTTTTATCAAAAGCTGATTTGTTAAAGCTGTGAAAACAATATACATGAATTTTTAATAACACCTGTTTGAGGTGAGTAAAGTAAAGATGAGTGAGAAAAGAGAGAGAGAGAGAGAAAGTTAGAGACATTCAGCAGGTTTGCTCTTGTGACTCCTGATTCTCATTTTCTACTTGCACATATCCTGTAAAAAAAGAAATATCAGACCTGGTGCTTTCTGAAAGTGTACACCAAAGTACCGTTGATGTAGTTGATGGAGATGCAGAGAGCTGTGATGATGACATTCTTGGTCACAGCTGTGCTGAAGTTGTCCCGCTGATTCCCAATTATAATTACAGTATCGTTGACGGATGAAAAATTCATGTCTAAAATGGCAAAATCCTTCCTGTTTGAAATAAACACAGATAGATTACAGTGGTCGCTCTAAATAATTAAAGATTTAAAAACACAACAATACAACAATAACTGCACTGTGAATCTGACAATAACAATTATGCCACGAGACACTAATCTGTAATAAGTCTCTTCACAATATTAATATTTCTTTTCAACACAAAACAAGTAAGGTACAATACAGAACGTTTATAGCAAGATATCATCTTAATAAAACTACTAAGACAAGACATCACATTGAGTGTTTTTCTTAAGGTCTAAAATAATCAGGGAATTAAAATGCTACCTATACGACTATTAAAGGTCCAGAAGAAAAAAAACATTGAAAAAAGAAAGAAACGGCAAATAAAATCATTTACTATTATTCTCTCCTTCATAAAACGCCCCCATATCTTAACAAAGGTGGAGTGTTCAGCCGATTTATCACTAAATATTAAAGAAAATATCTGTCTAAATCACATAAAAATACATGATACATATAACATACAATAATGTCACATAAAGAAATACACAATAACACAGTAACATGCAGTTCATATAGTCTCAGTACAGTGCAGTGAAAGCAGAGGATGTCACAAACACCACTCTTTGGCGGGTTTTGATGCATGGATTTATATACGTTTATCAAACACGTGGGATTATTTTGGCTGACGCAGAATTATGTCAGTCGAATTAGATTGGTAGTACGAATATTCAAAGGTTCAATTTGTTTTACATATTAACCCTTTGAAACATGGATCAACATCACTTTTCTTGTGCTGCATTCAGATGCCTTTCACAAGGTATTTAATACTGTTAACCCTAAACATGTTGGTTTGATTTCTTTCAGAAACACGGGAAAAAGGCAAAAAACTACTAAGCAAGAAAAGTCACATAAATCAAATGGATTTTGAATTATTATTTTTTTAAAGCTATTAAAAATGTGATACTATATCATGGTCATAATTTATTTAAAATTATGTTTCATTTTTTAAAGATTTTTTATTCAGTCATTTATTTTTTTTTTTAACTTTTTTTTGCTAATGTTCAGGCAATCTACTTAAACTTTTTACTAATTTCTTGCTAATTTTTGGGTCTTTATTTTCTTAAATTGCCTTCTTCATGTTTTTGAAAGAAATCAAGCCAATTTGTTCAGGCTTCAAAGGGTTAAGTTTTAAGGTTTGAATGGGCTCCACAGGACCTTCAGTTTAACGGTGGCATTGTCTTCATAAAGTAAACAGGAAGGCACTAACAGCGGATCGCAAATGCACGACAACATTTTTTGTCGACACTAGATATCAAACAAAAGCAAGAGAATGCAGGGTGTAAACTTCCTGTGAGCTGTTAATTTACCACCTCTTCACGTTATGATTTGGTCTCTTTCTCCCTCTGTGCCGCTGCTGCATGTATCCAGCTGCAAAAAGTAACGTGAAAGTCAAGAGCATTGAAATCTGGGTACCACAACGCTCCTGAAAGTTCACTGCACAGAAAAAAAATACCGATCGATGTGAAGTAATCTCAGTCGACTGAGCCTCGGACTTTCACGTTGGCTCATATTGTGTGTGTGTGTGTGTGTGTGTGTGTGTGTGTTTGTGTGTGTGTGTGTGTTCATGTTGGCATGTATCTGTTTCAAAGGGATTGTTTATTTTTTTGAGAAATACAGTAATTCTATATTTTAAGAATAAGATGAGGATTGATGCTGACATGGCGGTGTAGTCGTTAGCACTGTCTCCTCACAGCAAGTAGATCCAGGGATCAGACGTTGGGAAGAGGGGCCCTTCTGTACAGAGTCTGCACGTTCTCCTCGTGTCCGTGTGTTTTCTCCAGGTTCCTCCCACAGTCCAAAGACATGCAGGTTAACTGGTGACTCAAAATGTACGTTAAAGCACAGGGCTGTAGTAGCAACACGTTCTCATCACAACTCGTTACATGGTGCCGCTCTGTCAGCGACCTTCTGCATCTACTTACAATGGTTTAGGTATCCTTCTTTTCTTTCTATCCTTTTTTTTTCCCCCGTTACAGGGTTTCTTTGGGGGGAGTTTTTCCTTAGGTGACGTGAGGGTCTAAGGGCAGAGGGATGTCATATGCTGTAAAGCCCTCTGAGGCAGACTGTGTTTTGTGATAATGGGCTTCATGAAAAAAATTGACTTGATTTGACACCTGCGTCAGTGGCAAGAAAGAAAAACTCTTTCATGGACACATAACACTACCAGGTAGAGTCAGGTTCCCACAGTCATGGACAACCTGGAAAAGTCATGAAATTTAATGGCTACATTTTCCAGGTCTGAAACAGTCCTGGAAGTAGTCAGAATAATTAAAAGTTTTAGAAAAATCATGGAATGTAATTGTTTCCATGAATATTGAGCCAATGTAACATTACAGCATTTCCTTTTTTCTGTAGCTGCTGATATAACGTTGCTCTGATATTCATCTTCTTGTGTTTTAATGTTTTGTTTTCAGTTATGTATGTTTGTTCGTTTTTCTCCCCACAGTCAGTTTCTGCCTTAATGAATGTCAGTTAGCTGAAATTATGTTTGAATAGAGCTTGAGTCTGATACGCTTGAAAAGCGCTGGGTAGGAAATGTTATCGTTATTATTGCAGTGACCACGAAACCCTTTTGTTGAAGTCTTGAGGTGGAAGTCATTTTGGGCTGACTGAGATTAACAGACGCTTGTGTTTACTTAAAGAAAAAAGTGTGTTGTTGAATGTTCAGATGCAATTCAAAAATATAATTTCTTTTTTTTTTTTTAATTTGCCGCTTGCTGTACACTGCCTGCACAAATAAAACCAAAATCTAAACTGAGTTGTATTAGCTGATTTACTGTATTAAACAAAGATGCAAAAGTATTAGGCGAGTATTAGTCTAAAGACTGTGTGCTCTTCAGTCAGTTACACCACCAGGCTGCAGCACCTTTCCTTTATCAACTGTAAGACCTGAAGGGTTTACACAGATTCAAAGTCATTAATAAACACATAGTACAAAATATTAATGTAAATATATTCATGAATACAACTAAATATGAACTGAGGAACAGGCCCCTACAGCAATTGTTATAGATCCTTAAAAAGTCTGAGAAAAGATTTGAAATTTAGTCCATGAAAATGTGTGGGGACCCCGCAGAGTGCTCTCAGTGCACTGTGGCGATTTAGTTAATATTGATATTAATTTGAAGAGTAAAATTTCACTTTTGGTTGATTACAGCCCAAAGAAAGTGAATACATTTTACATATTGGTGAACTGTTCCTTTAAATGTCTCATGGACACTGAGAGCTGGTCGTAAAGCTGCATTATTCTTTGTTTTGTAGACGCCTGCGGGCAGCAAACATACAGCAACATCAGGATTCATTTGGAGTCGTGTGACCTGGAGGATGTAAGTACAATATTCACTCTTTTAACTCTGTGTGTGCTGGGCAGCACTTTGAAAGCTCTTTGAAAACATCTACCTGCTGCAGCTGGAAATTATTTTAATGGGGAGTAGTAAGACTAAACCATCATGTAAATACCCTATAAAGGCCCCAAAAATGTAATTCTGTGTTCACATGGAATCTGGCAGACGGCACAATGGATGTCATTTTAATGAACGGTAGCAGGACGGTAAAATTAGGAAAGGCTGGCAGAGAATACCAGCAACGGCAACAGTAGACAGCATTTTTATAATTTTTTATTTTTTTTTAATTGAAGTTTTTACATTTTAAGAACAACAACACAAATAGATGAGAGAAAAAAACAGAGCAAACTAAACAAAAGCACAGCATCATTTCTGCAATGTTCATAACATTAATAAATCCATCAAGCACAGCACCAATGCTGGTGACACAAGCTTTACCAATGCATAATAATTCACAATGAGTGCCTTCATAATTCAAAATGTATTATTATATTGCACTACATATGAACTCCCTCATATGGTGCAACCGCCAACATTAAGTTATAGCGCAAATCACCTCTTATGTTATATCTTATGCTTTATTTGAACCTACTCACAGCTGGATTTTATGGCCTCTGTAGAGTTTTTTGTGGATGAGTTTGAGCACTACCTGTACAGAAAATATGTCTCTTCAGGTACTTCCTGAACATCTTGTCTCGTAGCCCATAAACAACCGGACTGATGAGTCGAGGCAGAACGTGAACCAGTATAGAGATGGTGAAGCGAATGGCCAGCACGCCTTTTGGGTGCAAATATGTCAGACCGGCTATGATAACATGAAAAACGTAGGTGAGCATACACAGCAGCAGCTGGAAGCCGTGCAGGAGGACGGTGTTTCTTGCTTTCTTGGCGTCCGTCGCAGCTGCCTTTGCTGTGAACAGGATCCTGAAGTATGTGTAGAAAAGAGTGAGCCACACGATAACCATGAAAATCGTGTTGGATGCGTCTCTCTTCTGCGAGAGATCAGGGTGTCTGAAAATATTTTCTCTGAGACAAAAAACTCTGGAACGAAAGAACCCCAGGGATTCGGTCTCCAAGGCAACAAATAAATCCGGTAGGATTGTGAGTGAACTTAACACCCAAATCACGGCGATAGCAGCATATGCTTTCCTGACTGTGCAGATCTGGGTGTGGCGGAGAGGGAAGCATATGGCGATGTAGCACTCTACCGCCATGACGCCTAGTGTTAGGGGATTGTTTAGATTTGCAAGTATAGCAATCATGAGAAAAATGATGCATAAAGAGACCTTTAAAGTGAACACGATGTAACTCAGGACCTGAATGAGGGTGAACAGTGTCAGCAGGATGATGTCATTGATCACCAGGTGGATGTACAGGATGTAGCGCGGGTTCATATTGAAAACCTGCAGGGAAGAATTTGGGAAAACAAGAGGATAGAAGTCGAGACAATGCAATTATTTACATGAGAATATATGACAATATACTTAACTTTTTGTACACTTGTGCATAAAATGGAGTTCTAAAACAGTTCAGACCTGGTGTTTGGTGAATGTGTGTACCAGGGTGCCGTTGACAAAGTTGATGGAGATGCAGAGAACCACAGTAATCACATTCTTGATCACAGCCGTGTTCAAAGTGTCCCGATAGACAACCGTTGTGAAATTCCTGCCAGTGTTTGAAACACTCATGAGTCAGCTGACGGGGTCTGCTTCACTGGAAACAGCTGTCGGTCACATCAGAATAGACTGGAGTCAGTTACGTCCTTTTCGGTTATTTTAGCTTCTGACTGGTTGACACAGATGTGCTTGATGTGCAGTGAAGTAAAGTGAAGAGGAGCAAATTTGACCACATGTGTAACTGGTTAAAAATATTGTCAGCAGTCAACCGATTGATGATAAACAGGTTTTTTTTTTTGTTGTTTTTTGTTTTTCTTAATATTTTATTGAAACTTTTTTCAGTAAGAAAATAGAAACAGCACCACCCATCGCTCCCCACAGATGTAAGGGAGGAGATGGAAGGATAAAAAGGGAGAGAAAAACAACAAAAAAGAGAAAAAAAATCAGTGTACTTTACTTATTGATCGCATACTGTAAATATCCATAATTAGAATAATAGAGTATTACTGATCTGCAGTTTAAAAAATAATGCCTCAGAAAGATAAACTTGACAACGTAATAAAAAACACAGGTCTTATGTTGGCCATAAACAGTAAAAGCTTGTAATATGTGATTATTTAGTAATACTGAGATTTGCAGTTACTATAACTTTATCTTGGTAAGCAGTCCATTTTTCATTGAAATGTATGCAAAAATCAAACAAAAATCACTTTTGTTCAATCAATCATTCAGATGTTAATTGTTTGACACTTTTCATACACAAAAACTGTATCACAAATTGCTTCATGCAATAAAATCAAGCCGAGGAAAAGCTAATGTTAGTGAGGGAACACCAGAGACAGGATAAAACCTATAAATAGAAAGATAAAAATAATTAAATAAGTATATATATAAAATGATAACAGTAATAATAAAGAATAAGTAAAATACTTAAACTGTAAATAAGAGGTAACCAAAAGGATAACAGCAAAAAGTAAAATAATACATTTTCAAAATAATAAAATAGGAAGTGAGACAGACTAAAATGTATAAAAAAAAAAATTCTCAATAGATAAAAAAAAAAAAAAGTTCAAATAAAAGCCATACAAAAAAAGGTAGATCTGAGTTTGCTTTTAAAAATATCTTCTCACCTGCCCTCAGGCAACAAACGTGTAATAAAAGGATGTCTCAACGATTTTAATTATCGACTTTATTTGATGTATAAATGTTATTTATGGTGTTGTTAGATCACTGTTAGACAACCCTGTTTACAGGTGTCTTTATGTGCAGTTTTTTAAAACTGCTAAATGCCAGAAAATATGCATTGAGGGAGGATATTTAATTAGATAAATTCACTGTGTGAATTTTGTTAATTGTAACACCTCTCTTTTTTGAGTATTATTAGTAACAGATCACACAAGTCAGAAACAATCATGCACAGCATCACAGGAATCTAATTCAACACGAAATCGATAGTTAATACTGATAATAATAGTGTAAACAAATCTTTATCTGCAACATTGAATGAATAGGTGGTTTGAAAAACTGCAAACAAATATTGATAAAGAATTCAAAAGTCAGTGTTAATTGTCAGTGATAATTTTAATTCTAATTCTAATTAATTCTAATTCTATTTTTTTTTTCTAATTTTTCAGTAGAGCTGTTCTTATCAATGTGATGAGGCATAAAATCTGTAAGGCAAGTTTATTTCTACAATTTATTATATAAAATATTCTACAAAACCCTTCAGACACAGGGAAAGTCAAAGTGCTTTATAGGGGCAAAGGGATAAATGAAACACATTACAATTGCACTCAAACACTTGAAGAAATACAGTTAATTATTACTCCTGTGGTTTTACTGTCATTACACGTAAACATAGTTTATACACTTGTAGTTATTAGTGGAGCATTAAAACAGAAACCGTCTTTACAAAAGTAAATAGCACAAAATTGATGGCCACCAATATTCAAATCATGTTAACAATAAAACAATAAAACATTATTGTTATTATAAAAATCGTTTACTTCTAAAGTCGACAAAATCAGTCTAAAAGTCCGAAATACAGAAATAACCACACAGAAAATATTAGAAAATAAAAATCTGGATATTTTCCATTTGTGCACAGAGAATAACACAGAAAGAATCAGTACCTACCTTGGAAATAGTCACATGTGGCGTTCATACATACAGCGAGTCAGATGGCTTTTGAAATTACTTTTAAATCATAGTTAAATGTCACGGGATCAAGAACAGTCACGAGTTTAATGTATGTGTGGTTACATGTGAGACGTCAGTGAGTAGACTTTAGTTAAAACTTAAAACTGTTCATACAGATTGCGTCATAAATTCTGTTTCCACGCTGTTCATTTTTGGATAAATTCACAATAAAATGACATTACTGTGCAATAATTTGGCAGATGCTTTTGTCCAAAGTGACTTGTAATAATCATCTTATGTACACCTGCTCTCAGCCAAGAATACAAAGCCTTTGACTTTCACATAGAAAACCCTTTATCTATACTGAATCAGCTGCAGGGTTTTCCTTGTGCAAAACATCACTCTGCATGTACTTTTATTCTGAAACAGAGTTTTGACTGGATATTCACAGCCTGTTACTGTATTTTATTGTGTGTGGCTATAACTCATTCATCTCTTTTTTTATTTTACAAAGCATCACAAAGATTTTATTGGACCCTTTTTTCCCATGTTTTTGTGTCTAAGTGACTGATGTTAATATTTTTTTAAAATTGGGTCAGCATTTAATGAGAAGGCTTCAGCTGCACAAATCCTTCAACAGGCGTGGAGCGGCTAATCTGGAGAACCAGGAAAACTCCCAGTGGGCCTGGCTGGTTGTGGGGCCTGCAAGAGCTGGTGTACAGTCACAGTAAATAGATCATGCAGGCTGCACTTGCAGGAGTGTAGGTTACAATAGGTCAAGGGTGGCCGAGTGGCCTCGCCTGTGACCCGAGGCCGGTGGTAGAGACACTGCCGTAACAAGATCTGTGTAAAACTTAAATATGTGACCATGGGCAGCACAGGTATAATGTTTTGACGAGTTTATGTGTGCGACCCACTGTGGGACATTTAAAAAGCAGCTGTCAGCAAAGCAGCTAATTCAAAGAAGAAAAACTGGCTGTAAATGTCCACAAAACTGGTTAAACAATGAGATTTAGGAGCTCCAAGCAGAGGCGGAGTTTAGCGGTGGGAATGGTGAAACTGGGAGTAAAACAAACAATTATCTGCTCATATCAAATGCAGCTGGACTCAACAATGATGCTTACATCTTAACTAAGAACCAGCGGTCCATGGACACTGACGTGGCCAGAAATCGTTTATTCTTGCCGGGAAAATACAAAATGCAAAACCTAAAGGCATATACATTTTAAAATTAATTGATTTTATTACTAGATTTAAAAACAATGCAAAATTGATCATCAGAAAAATGCTAATTATCAAATCAGATAATCAGCTGATAATAAGTCAGTTTACAGCATACAGTGTATTATCACATGTAAATATTTGCATAATTTACTTAGGATTTTGATACTTAAGTAGGTTAATTGCCAGAAAATTAATTTTGATACTTCTGTAGAGTTGATCCAAAATGGGAACCGCAGTATTCGGTGCCTGGATTCTAGTTGTCTCTGTGAATGAAATTATTATCTGTGCTGTGACGTCACGTGCACCCCCTCTGTCACAGAGACAATATATGATTGTTATTGACATGTTGTGCCATTGTTATTGTTTAGAGAGTGCTGCTGACACATTTATCATTTGTCATGCTAGAGGCGGGCGCTCATGTGTTAAACGTCACCGTCGTGCCTCTTTTGATTGCGTGATGCCGTGATGTTGTGATGCCGTGTAAAATCACACACTGGAGCGGAGTGATGCCGCCATTGTTTGGTTCTGTGTAAACAGGCAGGGGCATGTGTAAACAAAAGGGGGGCTTTGTTGTGGCTCTATAGCGTGATCTCTGAGTGAAAGTGTCTTTCTTCTATAACAGGAGGGCTCAGTCTAAGGAGCCGGGGGACGTTGTAGGCCTCGTCAGGAGATGTATACTTTACTTTATCTAATACAGCAACATGAGTTTTGCTGCGACCTGTGGTTTGACGCTTGTTCTCACTGCACACACCAGATACCTAATCAAATGCTGTCTAAATGTCTGGTCTCGCAGCCCGTACACTATAGGACTGATAAACCTGGGCAGAATCTGGACCACAATATAAGAGGCAAACGCTACATGTAAATGCTGTTTAGGGAACCAGTGCAGCAGAGCCTGTCTCACTGAGTGTGCTATGTAGGTCAGCATACACAACAGCAGCTGGAAGCCATGGAGCAGGATCGTGTTCCTGGCCTTCTTCGTGTTCCCACTTTCTGCTTTAGCTGCTTTAGCTGTCTGAGCGGCTAAGAAGATCATGATGTAAGTGTAGAGGAGCGTGAGCCAAACACTGATCAGATAAATGATGTGGGAAACATCTCTCTTCTCCATGTGTATACGATGTCGGAAAATGTTATCCCTTATACAAAACATTGTGGAGTAAAACAACTGCACCGGCTCTGTTGCCAGGAGAACAAACACATCTGGCAGGACTAAGGCTGCACTCATGGCCCAAATCCAACCAATCAGAATATACGTTTTTTTGACGGTACAGAACTCGGCGTGTCGCAGCGGTAAACAAATAGCGATGTAGCACTCCACTGCCATGACAGCCAGATTTAACGGCGTGTTGAGGGTGGTGAAGATGGTAAAGGTAATAATGAGGCAACATAAGGAAGCATTGATTTTGTAAAAGATGTAACTGAACAGAACAAGGCTGATCGATAAAGTCAGCTGGATCATGTCGTTAACCACCAGGTGGATAAACAGGATGTAACGTGGATTCATGTAAAATATCTGGAACACAAAAAAAGAATCAGTTAGTTAACCCTCAGGCTCCGCTTTAATATTACACACACTCATATCACTCTGTGTACAAAATGCGCTTTTCAAAATCAAGCTTTAAAATATATGATACATTTTTTACACATTTTTTAAATTATCGCAGCCTGGGATGTGTCAGTGATTAGCAGCAACATTGATTTTTCATACTTTTTTTTCTGTACAGTGTCAAACACTTACTCATACCACTCAAAATGCACCATTCAAAATCAGGCTATAAAAGATATTAAACATATTTTCGACTTACACTGACTTTGTTTTTTTAACCATCACTCTTAATCATAAATATCAAATATTCATAATGTATTTTCTCCATTTGCCAAATATGGTAAAAAATGATGATGTCATCAGTTGGAAATTAGGGAAAATGACAAATTCCAAGTCAAAAGCCCAGAATGACACCCAGAAATAACACAGTGCATGTTTTTCTGGGTGTCACTCTGGGCCACAGTGTCCACAGTGTATTTTAGACTTATTGTAGGAGCTGAGCTACAAATTCACAGATTAAACAAAAATACACAACCTTGACAATACGTATGTCATATGCATGAACACAACTAAAATTATCAAAAAATGAAGGATGAAAACAGCAAATGCACCAAACAGTCACAATCAATGTTGCTGCTAATCATTGATATATCCCAGGGTTTGATAATCAAAAACATGGCATTTAAAGGGTTAAATCTGAAAATTAATGAATATTTGATATTCATGATTAGGACTGGTGTTAAATTTGTAAGTAGAAAATCATAGTAATGCATATTATCTTTGATAGCCTGATTTTAAAAAGTGCAGTTTGTATTCAGAGTGATATGAGTGAGTGTTTGACTCTGCACAAAAAAAGAATAGAAATTGAATCATTCAATCATTCACATGCCCCAGGCTGTGATAGTTTAAAAAACATCCAGAAAAAATCCAGAAAATTACAGTTACAATATCATAATATCATATTTAAATGTATACGTTTATGTAAATATTTAAATTTATGTTACATAGTTATTATTAATTTAAGCTCTTTTTTGTAAGGTAATTTACTTGTTTTTCTTTCTTTCTTTCTTTCTTTCTACCTTTCTACCTTTCTTTCTACCTTTATTTATTTATTTTTTGATAATTTTCAGGTAATTTTCTAATTTTTGGCTAATTTCTTCTGAAATTGCTCATTGTATTCTTTGTGTGTTTCTTATAAAAGAAATCCAGCAGATTTTTAAAGGGTTAATATATTTAATAATAGAAGTAAAATATAGTGATGGTGTATAATATAATAAAACAATACAACATGTTAACATAATGTAGTATAAAATAGTGTAGCATGACAGTAGTATAGTAAATAATAAATAAAGAATAGAGTATAATTATTACAAATGATGTATAAATCAGTCCAACAGAGCTTACAACAATAATGACTATGAACTACGAATAACAGAAATATTAATAAAGGATTCTGACCTGGTGTTTCCTGAAGGTGTGAACCAGAGTACCATTGATGTAGTTGATGGTGAGGCCAAGAGCCACAACGATCACATTTTTGGCTACAGCCGTGCTGTACGAGTCTCGATAAATCACACCAGTAGACACATTAGAGCCGTTAGACGAGGAATTCATTGAGCTGATGAGGATCCTGCCAGCCTCTGTTACAGAAGAAAAAAAGATATTTTAATGTTTCATTAGTGCAAATTTAAAGATTAATTTGTTCTTCTGTTTACAAATTTTCCCCACAATTGCAGCAATATCTAATTTAGCAATTCAAGAAATTAGAGAAAAAATAAATAAAAAAACAATAAACTTATCTTTACTTTTTATCAAAAAGGCATATCCAAAAACACCTGTCATATTTACATAAAGCTCTGCATGATGTTATGCATTTCTTTAAAAGCAGGACTCCGATAGAAAGTTTAGGTTAAGCAGATTATCTCAGGATGAGACTGTCACACTTTCCCAACAAGCAGCAGATCATTTGTTTCATTATCTTTTCTTACACACATGATTTTTTAACACTTCACAATAAGATCAGCAAATGCTCGATGCATAGATATTAATATAAGGTTATGTTGATTGATCATTTTAAAAAATGTAGCTATTAATTTCTTTTTTTCCTTTCAGATGAATAGATTTCCGCTTGTTAAAACACAGAGATGTGATCAGTTTAGAAATTAATGTCCACACTGTTTAAAAGGATTTCAATACTGTAAAAAACAAACAAATTATATATATATATATATATATATATATATATATAATACTGCACTAATACATTGTGATAGCATCAGAGATGTTCCTACTTTGGATGTTACACTCCTGTTTGTAGTTTGACCGGTCATGAAATGAGTCTTCGCTCTGAGTGTGGCTTTATAAGACGGCAGCAGGGTGACGCATGAGCCCTGCAGCATGGCAGAGACAGTTAGGTGACTGGACCCTGATCTGTCAGTCAAAACAGGACAAACATCTTTAAACCTACTGTAGTGTTTGAACATAGCGGAGCAATACTGAGATTCTCTGACTTATGATGGAACTTTAAGAAGAATTATATCATTGACCAAAAAAACAAAAAACAAAAGAGGGAGCTTGTTTCAGTGTATTGCAGGTAGAGCTACTGTGCTCAAGGACATGCTGAAACCAATTAATCAGGGTGTTAAAGTTTTTTTTTTTTTTTTTTACTGAGGCACATTTATCAACAATAATAGCTTGAATTAGGATAACACAGATGTTACATTTCAGCACTATCAGAGGAGAGGGGGTGCTGCTGGATCTCATCACGGCCAACAGATTATGATTTGTTTGTTTATTTAATGATTTTTTTGGCTCCGCCAACAAGTAATTCTGAAACCTCTAGACGAGACAGCCGTTGCCTAGCAACACATAAACATTTTCGTATGCACTGGTTTGCTAATCTGTGTTAGCTTGTTCTGCACAGACAAGCTGCTTCGTATCATAAACATGTATCTCTGTGTTTCCAGTGAAGTAAGTCAGTTGACAGTCATTTTGGCGGCCTGTGTGATTCAGATAAGTTAGTCTGATCAGACAGCTAGTTTCTTCAGCGTGTGTCCACTCACCGCCGTGATCTCGGTCACCCTGAACCCCATGTCAGACAGTTTGTGTGTGTCGGCGTCTCTCAGGCTGCGGTTGGTGTAAGATGAGGGTGTCCCTGTCTCACTGCACATCCATGTAACATCTGTGGCAGCTGGTTTACTCCAGGGCTGCAGGTGGAGGGCTTTTGCATCAGACAGGATTTTGCTCAGGTATTTTTTGAGGTCAAACAGATTTTCACGCTCGTCCAGCACTGATACTATCTATGCTAATGTTTGATAACCACCAACCGATAATGTTTTCCTTATTAACAGTTTAGAACAGCTGTGAAGGGAAGTAATGCATGCAGAGTAAAAAGTTCCAGTCAAATATGCTCTGTGGTTGGGGGTATGCAAGGATTTGAAAAATCAGACAGAAAGCTCCAAGGGACTCTCTTTTAAAATGTTAAAATACCTTCATTACTACAGCAAAATACCTTTATTACAAGAGTGCCTTGGTGTTTTCAGTCTGATTTGGTGTTGTACTGTACATTAGCACTCATGGATTGCCTCCTGACCAATCAAATTGCTTGGCTGGAGCTAACTGTTGTATAATTTCACGTCTAAATGTGTCAAATTGCATGAACACGTTGAGAGGTTTTGTAGTTATCACCAACAGAGCAGCGGAGTAGTACGTTTTCAAATGAGCTATCTGTTTATTTTGGAAAAAATGCTGTAACTGCTGTTTCCCCTTATGTTATTGCCATTAGTTACACGTTTGTTGGAACATAATGAACTGTAGCAAAATCAGAAGAACCAGTGATGAGATGCAGATCAACATGTTTTCATATCTAACTCAGTGAATTAAGGATTTATTCCGACCAAACCAGAGCAGGTTTTTACTTGAACAGTTGAGTAACTAACCTCTCTTTTTATACAGCAAATTTTCAGGTCATTTTCTTGTTACCTTTTGCTAAATTCTTTCAATTTTTGAGAAATTTATTGCCAAGTTGCTCATGCTTATTTTTTCATGTTTTTGAAAGAAGTAAGTTATTTACTCAGGTTTAAATTATTTTAATGCCATTGAAAGGTGCCTGAACACAGCACAAGAAAACCAAAACGTGTTATCAAGTGTTGGTCATTTTTTAAACTGTTCTATATGTTTCTGGACATGACAAAAGTCTGACCAACATCTTGAGGAGAAACGTCACTTTTTGAGATGTGTCGTATTTGAATGGCAGTTCACTGTGCACAGATACTTTTGGATGTACTTCCTGAAAGTCTTCTCTCGCAGACCGTAGACAATAGGACTAAGAAAGCGAGGGAGGATTTGGTTTATGATAAAGATGACAAAGTTTATGGCCACCACGCCTCTTGGGAACATGTATATGAGCACTTGCCTTAACATAGGTTCCACGTAGACCATCATACAGAGCAGCACCTGAAAGCCATGAAGGATGATCGTGTTTCTCGCCTTTTTGGCGTCTGCATCAGCAGCTTTGGCCACAAACAAAATTCTAAAGTAAGTGTAGAACAAAGTGAGCCAAACCGCCACCAGAAACAGTATGTGAGATGCATCCCTCTTCTTTAAACTGTAGGTGTTTCTGAACACAGTGTCCCTCAGGCAAAGCACTCTTGAATTTAAGAACTCTGGAGGCTCAGTGGCCAAAAGGATAAAGACATCCGGCAGGACGGACAGTGAACTCAACGTCCACACTATGCCGATCACAATATATGTTCGTTTGACCGTGCAGATGTAGTTGTAGCGGAGAGGAATGCAGACGGCGACGTAGCACTCTGCTGCCATGAAGGCTAAGTTGAGAGGGTAGTTTTGTGTGGTCAAAATGGCCGGCAGGATGAAGAGGCAGCAGAGGGAGACGTGGATTGTGTGGAAGGTGTAGGTGAAGATGCAGAGAGTGATGCTGGTTGTCAGCTGGATGATGTTGTTGACCACCAGGTGGATGAAAAGGATAAAGCGAGGGTTCATCTTGAAGATCTGAACCGAGGAGCAGAATCCAGGGTTAGATTACAGCGTAAAACACATCGCTGCCTGCAGTCGCATAGATCAAAACACTAATATTTTTAACAATTGATCAGAATTATATTATTAACCTTACACTAATATTTTTAGCAGTGTTCAGTGTTTTTTTGAATGCCTAAACATTAACAGAAAGTTGAAACTGAAAAAGAGAGATTAAACATAAAAAACTGTCATTGTGAAAACAAAACTGACACCGAAAAAAAGACATGATGAAAATTTTGAAGAAAAATGAAGAAAAAAAGGTAATTGAAAAAAAACATAGAAATGAAAAAGGTATCAAAGTCAAACAATTTGCAATGTCTGTGTTTTATTTTTAAGAGGATTTATTTCAGTGTCATAAGTATGCATTAAACAGCTATTGGAACATTAGCCAAGCAGGGAGAAAAGAAAAGAAAAACACTGAATTTACCAAAAAAGAAGCCTATGAAGCATGCATTATTGTTTAGAATAATATAATCTGGAGAATGTATTAAAATATACATAAGAATATCAAAAAACCTTTATCTGATGGAATGTTGACAGGATATAATCTGCTCAATTCATCCAATTTACTTGTTTTACACAAACTTTTTTTCCATTTTTATGTTCACTATTTGTCTTTATTGTACAGTTGTACAGTTGTGCTGTATGATTATTGTTGTGCATTGAATATAATATGAATGTTTACTTAATAATAGAAAGGCGTCCCTTAAGGAAAAAAGGTTGGGAACCACGGCTTTAAACCTCTGAAAGAGTGCCGTGAAAGTTAATGACTGAATTATTAATGAACGGATCAAATGGCTGTATCATGAAGTTTTATGTCGATTTGTTGCTTGCATTAATGTAGAATAAAATACATTCTCACAGTTGTGCATTGCAACTTCTAGATACTAGAGATTGTGTCAAATTAAGTGTTCTTTTACCATTCTTGTATGCGTACAGGATGTCAAAACCCAAAAATGATGACTTTACTTTAGTAAAGTTGCTCTCTTTTATAGAATAAGACAAGTGAGAGAAGGTTCAAGTTAAACAATCACTAATTTTTGTTCTAAAAAAGCTACATGTCCACTAAATTGATGTTTATCCTTTGCTTTTCAGGTTTAAAAACTATTTATTTCATGTCCAAAACACATGCAATCAGCACATTTAAACCAGAAGTTAGAAGAAAGTAACTAATCAACTACAATAAGAGGAACACGGTTAAATACCTTTTAAAACCAACTTTTTGAGGAAGAGCAGATAAAAAATACAATAAAGGAAGTTTCCAACATTCAATTTTCGCTTCAGCTGAAATGATACTTTACAGACATGGTGCCTGTTGAATGTGTGGACCATTGTGGCGTTGATGTAGTTGATGGCGATGCCCAGGACGACAACAATCACATTCTTACAGACAGCCGTAACAAACGTGTCCCTGTAATTCACAGCTCCTGTCACATTGCTTTCCCTGGGTGTCAAATTCATGTCTGAAAAACTTCAAAAGCAAAAGACATACAATATATAATAGTAAAATACTGTGTTATATTTGTATTAATTATATTTATATATTACATATAGTATTTAAAGCAAGCATTCTGAAAACTTTGCAGGATGACATATTCTGACTTTTAAAAACATTTTTAATGAAATCAGAAGAAGAAGGTGAAGCACACAGATATACTGTGTACTGTGACAATACTGACCTCAGTTTTAGGATTCTGAGCTGGAGGTGAATCTGATTTCATATGATGGTGCCATTGCAAGAGAGCTTTTTTATACAGTAGATTTGTACTCAGTGTGTACACTTCTGGTCTGCAACACACACCCACACTGTGTACATGCCTGTACATACGTGTAATTTTAGATCTAGCCTGTTACTTAGTATGTTAAGTGGATTTACTGTTTGTGTAGTTTATCACAATGTACACCATATCACAATATCACAATATTGGATAGTTCTGCAACTTAATAAAAAAAATGTAATTCAATTTTATTTTAATTTATTGAGTCAAACATGAACAAACAGTATTATTTAACCTATCTTAGACCCAAAATAGAAATTTAGCAAGCACAGCGGAAAAACGAAACACAAAATCATTTCAGTGCAGCAGATATATTACGGACAAAAAAAGCTTTCAACTTCGTCATTGACTCTTGCTACCATGCGTTTATATGACGCAACCTCTAAATGTTTCAAAATCTGAAGGGGATGTTTTTTTTCCAGAATCTGCGGTTCTCTTGAGCAGCTAAATTTATCAGAAACAAAGAAACAATATATCTTAATACATTTGGCAATCCTGTTTGGTCCCCCCTAAGGCACTGCCTTGGTGATTTAGGTACCGTCGTTACCATCCACTTCCCTATGTGATCCTCAACTTTTTCCCCAAATTGGTTAACAAGTTTACAATCCCAGTTTGCATGTAGAAATATTCCTTTTTCTGTGTGACATTTGCAACATAAATTATTAGCCAGGAGGCCCATCCTGTGAAGCTCAGGAGGAGTAAAGTAAAACCTATTGGTTAATTTCTACTGAGTAAATTTCCCCTTTGCCTCCTTTATGTATTACTTAATATTTGACAGTATTTTAAGAGCATTTTTTAACTGGAAGGTAAAAAGGAAAAACTTATACATTCTTCAGAAAACAATTCCTTTTAACACAATCATCTTCCTGTTATTTCCACCCCTCTACTTTCGCCCCTTTAAGTGTGATTTTTGGAAGCAATGCCACAGAGTTTGATTAAAGTTGTGTCAAAAAATCAATATTTTCAAATGTATTTATTTACTTGTTTAATTGAGAGGGAAAATGCATAAACATGTAGAAAATACAAAGTAGAAGGAATGCAATGAGAAAATGTGATAATACAAACATTTTGTTATTAAAAGTTGAAAAAAAGCTTGAATACTAAAAGAAATCAAATTGTCTTTCGTCGATTTTACTCTTTATCGGGAACCAGTATTGTACAATTATCGTTAGGGTTTCGCTCGCCTCCCCACTCTCTTTGTGGTGTAGAAAAACAACATGCCACCTTATCCTATCCTAACCTTTACCTTACCATAGGAAAGATGGTCAAGATGCTTACTCCAAGAAATTAGATGCAATGAGAATTAGATCACATAGTATTTAAATGATAGGCTGCCGTCTATTGTAGAAACTCAACCAATCTTTGCTGTTAGTTTGTCTCCAGCTCGCAGTGGTTGAATCCTCATCCTGCAGTTACAGTTAACCTTTCTGCTAATGCTAACATCCAACTGTTGACTGGACGCTTCAAGTCCACAACAAAAACCTAACACTTCCAGCCTGAGATGAGCTGGGTCCTTCAACATAAAAGCACCCAATACTTTTTAAAAATGTCATTATTGAAGTACTTTATCTAACGTCCATAAAACTTATTGTAAATGCAGCGTATTCAATAATTATGTATTTTAGTAACCAACATTATATCTCGATATATGTTGTGTATCCCAAATAGCCTTTAAATATTGCAGTATTATTCTAAAGCCATATCACCCAGCCCTGTTTGAACTTCATGCTGTTTGCATGTTACTTGGTGGAAATGACTGTAGACACTTGTGCAGTTTCCTTTTTATTTCACCTTTTATTGAAAGACCTTCTTAGATAAATTTTTGCGGTAAGCTGAATGTACACAGATACCTTTCCAAATAATTCCTGAAAGTGTTGTCTCGTATGCCATAGATGATCGGACTAATGGATCGAGGCAGGACCTGTACAATAATGTAGTACGCAAAGAGGTAGTCTGTGAAGTTCTTTGGGAACCATTGCGTGAGAACAGTTACTAACTGGGGGGCGACATATGTTGTCATACACAGCAGCAGCTGAAACCCATGGAGGATGATTGTGTTTCTGGCCTTTTTAGCATCTTTGCTGGCAGTTTTAGCAGTGAACAGAATCCTGAAGTACGTGTAGAAGATCGTGATCCAAACTAGAACTAAAAACACTGAATACGTGATGTCTCTCTTCTTGATGATGAGGGGATGTGGGAAGACAGTTTGTCTGAGGCAGAAGACTCTGGTATGAAAGAAGTCCAGAGGCTCTGTGGCCAAAGTGATGAAGAGATCAGGAAGGACAGACAAAATGGTCGTTGCCCAGATTAAACCAATCAGCATTACAGTTCTTCTGACCGTGCAGATCCGCACGTGTTGAAGGGGGAGACAGATGGCGATGTAGCACTCCACCGCCATGCAGGCCAGGTTCAGAGGGGTGTTTTCAGTGGTGAAAAGAGCCATCAGGACGAAGATGCAGCAGATGTAGACGTTTATCTTGTGGATGGTGTAGCTAATGACGAAGAGGATGATGGTCACTATCACTTGGATCATGTCGTTGACCACCAGGTGAATAAAAAGGACGTAGCGTGGATTCATGTAGAAGATCTGGAGGGTGGAACACAGCAAAGGGCAGGAAAAGTTACCATTAACAAATATTATACTGATGATTGAAGTAACCTTTTATAGTTGGCATTAACGAGGGCTGTACCCTTCTCTGACCTTTGCTAGTTGATTCAAATTTAGTAATTCAATACAAATATTTTTTTTATTATCAAGGTTTTAAGGCATGAACAGGTTTCGTTCAGTGCGGCATTCACGTAATATAGTAAACAAGCTTATGGTGCTAACGACCGGTTGCAAAAGTGCAATTACATTTTTTCCCGCAGTGAAAGTTGAGGGGAATCACTCCTGAGAAAAATCTGGGGACCAAAACGTTCCCAGAAGTGCACTACGGGAAAAAAAAGAAGGGCTCAACTTGAAGCAATGTTAGTCGACGCAGACATTTTTAACTTGGCCCTTGATGATGTGTCATGTCAAAGTTTTTGAGACCATAAATAGAGAGATTTTGAGGTTTTTAAATGATGACCAGTCAGTGTGTGCTTGTAAATCATCCTTTCAACATGCCAACAACTCTGCTGGAGGAATGCAAGTTTGTAAATGTGAAGAAGTTATTAATAATTTTAGAATTATTTTTAGAATAGAAGATGATGCAAATATGAATTTCTGCATCAAATCTAAATGATTTTTTTCATTAGTGATAGCATTGCATTAAGGGAATATCAGACCTGGTGTTTGCAGAAGGTGTGAATGAGGCTTGCATTGATGAAGTTGAGAGAGATCCCGAGAACCATGACAATCACATACTTGGTCACTGCTTTAGAGAAGGAGTCTGCATCCCGGCCTTTCATGTTGGCAGATGACACGTTCATCTCTTTAGAGCCAAAGTTTAACTCTAAGAGAAAATAAGACAACAATGATTCAATGCCTGTTTTAAAATTGATGCTTTTAAATACAGTATTCGTTCAGAGTTAGCTCTACCTCAACCAATGCAACAGTCAGAACCAACACACAGTCAAAATCATCTAATGAGGTTAGATTTCAAGAGTAACTGTCCCAAAAAAAGACATTTGTCTGCACTGAGTACTTTTATTCTCAATACTTTTAAGTACAATCCTTATTACACTTACATACTTTTACTTTGATAATATTCTTAATGCAGGAATATGCAGTATGTTTAGTTTTGAACAAGAGAAAAATCTAAATATTGCCTCCACTGCTTCCTGCAGTGTATGATGATTAATGTGAAAAGAGTTATTTTGCACCTTTACTTTATAGAATAAAAAGTTTTGAAAATAATCAAACATTCGCTATTGGTACCAGATTTGCAGAGCATCAGTGTAAATATACAAATCTGTAACTTTCTTGCTGAAATTCAGATTAATGCATTAAATCAAATGGGATAAAAGTATGATAATAAAAATGAAGACAATGAATGAGGCTCATCATTCAGTTAGATCAATTTGTTTGTTTTATCAACAAAGGATTTTTAAACAGTGTCCTTATCAGATTTCAAAACAGTCATTTCATTTGCAAAGAATTTGTTATCATCTCATCCAACAGTCAGACTTTAAAAAATAAAAACAAAAGATTTAACAATGTAAAAAAAATCTGCAACAGGAAAAATTTGTCACATTTAACAATGTTTTTGAAAACCAAAACATCACAATAAACCTTTGTACATGTAAATCCCTGCAGAAAAACCTAATTATCAGAGTTTTCAGTGCTTCACGGGACATTTTTAGATATCTGACTTAAAATGTGCAGCAGGTGGTGCTTACCTTAATTATTATTGCATTTAGACATGGACACCAGCATTAAGGGCTGCACTAAATCTCTGACTTTATATGTGATATGATCAGGATACAGACGTGTGTGTTAACATGTTGAGGTGTAACATGCACACATGTAGGAGATGGGTGTGTGTTTGTGTCTCAATCTGAGGTGTGTGTGATTGTGTGCGTGTTAGTTTGTGTGAGTGTAGTCATGTTTTACTGTTGTTGTTCTGTGTTGCCACATCTTGTGAGAACAATCAAATTACTTTAGATAAGTACAATTTTAGACTTTTTAAGACCTTCCTAATACTACTTTAAATAAGTACATTTTTAGACTTTTTAAGACCTTCCTAAGACTACTTTAAATATCACTGAAGGCCAAACTTGTTATGGAAATACACACCAAAAGTGAAAATGTTTTTCTTTCAAGTTAAACACATTGATGTTGTTTAAAAAATAAACAGCAAGGCTTGAAATACCATGTGCCCATGCACATAGTGCACGTAAAACAAAGCTGTGCATGTGATTTTAAGAACTATATGCACTGGTGCAGATGCAGCTGTCTACTCTTATGTATTGACGGTGACTAACTTTTTTTTTACGAGCTCTCAATCTGTTACGTTCATTTTCTTATGCAGCAGAAAGCTTATTTATAAGTGATAACATCAGTAAAATGATAAATAACTGATAATAAATAACTTCCAGCATCACATTTAGTTTCATTTATATCTACTAACAGCAGTGACAGCTGCTGTTAACATAAGGAGTTGGACTTTTTCCACATTGACTTGCATCGGGAAAGAAGAAAGATCATTTTTTGTGGACATCAAAACCCCCACTAAAAGTATCATTTCACTATCCAGATTTAAGCCATCCAGTTTGATAACAATTGAAAAGTCTAAAAGAGCTGCAAGATTACATGTTTTACACTGCCATTTAGCTAGTGAGGTGCTCAACTGGAGGTCTGTCCCTTGGAGGTTACCCGCTTTGGCACACTCGCCCGTACTTTCACACTGTAAGTGCACATGCCTCATGGGCCAGGTAATGTGGAAGATCAGGGTATTTTCATACTTTTTCTTTTTTTTGCGTCATCGTCGATATCTTTTTCAGGGACGTCACTATGAAACTTATTTTGCACAGGTGGTTTTGTAGTGAAAGAGTTTAGGTATTAAAATGACCTGCCTGCAGTCCAGAACTGTCTCCTACTGAACCTGTGTGGAGCATTATGAAGCAAAAAATACAACAACAGAGACTCTGAACTGTTGAACAACTGAAGTCGAATATCAAACAGAACTCAAAAAATCAAAACCAAAAAAACAAAAAAAAAAACATTAACATTAGTGTCCTCAGTTTCCAAACACAGTGTTATTAAAAGAAAAGGTGATGTAACACGGTGGTAAACATGTCACTGATCCAACTTCAGATTCAGAAGACGACGGCAGTGCATGTATGTGCAGCAGCCAGTAGCTCCTCAAATCCTTGCTACTTTTTTTCTACATTTTTCTATTTTTTTGACACCATGACCCCTTCTACTGAAGCCCGACTTTTCTATGATAGAGAGAAGCACTTATCAACATCGGGAGAAGTTGTGTGGATTTTGGACTGATTGCAGCAGCCCGCAAGAGGATCCCCACCGATGGCATCTGCCGAGCAGCCAGTCAGACCAGAGAGGAGAAATGAAACCAAAGCCCTGGACAAAGAGAGGGAGGAGAGCCGGCATCAGGGCGAGGCTGACCTGACTTGGACGAAGAACTGTTCCTCTACCAAGCCTTCTTCTGGCAAATGTCTGGTCGCAGGAGAGTGGAGTGAATGAGATGCGATTAAGGCTCACTCAGCAACGGGAGATCAGAGACTGCTCTGCGCACATCTTCACAGACATGGTTAATCCTTTACATCGTGGATCAAGTGCTTGCACTGGATGGACTGACCTTGTGGGAGCCATTTTGACACAAGACTCTAATGCAAATTCAAAAAATGCACTGCAGGAATTGAATGATGCCACCAGCAGCAACATGCAACAGCAAGAGCAACATGCCCAAGGAACTGGATGGAATTTTCATAGTAGCTGCTGATTTTAATCAGCTCATCCATTCCAAAGATGTAGCAGGATCAAGGAAATATGTTTTCTTTTTTAAACTTGGTTGAAACCAATAAATCTACCTTCTACTTTTTTGGAACATGTTGCAGGCATGAAATTCATAAAAGGTGTATATTTACAATGAGGTTTTTCAGTTTGAACATCAAATATCTTCAATTGAATGTAGGTTTCTCAGGTTATTGCATTCTGTTTTATTTACATTTTACACAATGCCCCAACGTTTTTGGAATCAGGGTTGTACATATTAGATATTTCTTCAGGTACTTCCTGAAAGTGTTGTCTCGTATGCCATAGATGATTGGACTGATGGAACGAGGCAGGACCTGTACAATTATGTAGGAGGCAAAGAGGGAGTCTGTGTAATACTTAGGAAACCACTGCCTCAGAGCACCTTTCAACCAGTGAGCTGCATAGGATGTCATACACAGCAGCAGCTGAAACCCATGGAGGATGATTGTGTTTCTGGCCTTTTTAGCATCTTTGCTGGCAGTTTTAGCAGTGAACAGAATCCTGAAGTACGTGTAGAAGATCGTGATCCAAACTAGAACTAAAAACACTGAATACGTGATCTCTCTCTTCTTGATGATGAGGGGATGTGGGAAGACGGATTCTCTGAGGCAGAAGACTCTGGTATGAAAGAAGTCCAGAGGCTCTGTGTTCAAAGTGATGAAGAGATCAGAGAAAACTGACAAAATGGTCGTCGCCCAGATTAAACCAATCAGCATTACAGTTCTTTTGACCGTGCAGATCTGCACGTGTCGGAGGGGGAGACAGATGGCGATGTAGCACTCCACCGCCATGCAGGCCAGGTTCAGAGGGGTGTTTTCAGTGGTGAAAAGAGCCATCAGGATGAAGATGCAGCAGATGGAGACGTTTATCTTGTAGATGGTGTAGCTGATGACAAACATCATAATGGTCAGCGTCACTTGGATCATGTCGTTGACCACCAGGTGGATGAAAAGGATGTAGCGTGGATTCATGTAGAAGATCTGGAGGGTGGGAAGAAAAACTCACAGAAAGGAGGCAGAGGTTATGATCACCATGTGGTCAGGGCTTTAAAGCACTGTAGCAGTAAATTTCATTTTAAAATATTTCAGTAATTTTGTAACTATGCTGACTCACCACAATCTTTGCCATTTATTTTTTGGCTCTAAAATGAAGAGAAACTTTGAGTCATAGTTTAACCTCCTCTAACAGGAGCCTTGTGGCTAACATTACATAACATAAATTTAGGCCTGCTGGGATTAAAAAAAAACATTGAATAATCTTGGCAAATGAAGGGCTAGTTAATTGATTGTGACTTAAAGAGAGTAGCTACACATCGAGGCGTAATAAAATGTAAACACGTGAGTTATATCAGTATTCATCCCCTGTAGAGTTGTCATGAATGTCAAAATTGGTCATTGGTCTGGACTACACAGAGCAAAAAAATATTCCCACACAGTAAAGAATATGACCATAATGTAATGTATGCTGATTTACTGTAGTTTTACATGAAGGTTTTCACATTCAGATTTCTGATTTAACCAAACTTTAAACAGGCTGTTGACATAGAGTAGGATTGTCCTTTTCTTGAACGTGTGCGGGATTTAAAAGCCGTCCACATTTGTCTCCTGTCGAGCTGCTGGTAACTTCTTCAGTAAACTCCTCATTAGCTCGTGCATGTTTCAGTGAATATCTGACCTGGTGTTTGCAGAAGGTTTGAATGAGGCCTCCGTTGATGTAGGTGATGAAGATCCCGAGAACCACAACGATCACATTCTTGATCACAGCTTTAGTGAAGGAGTCTCGATACTGTAAAACCATCGTCACATTTAGAGATGAAGCGTTCATCTTTTGACACTGAAAAGAAAAGATGAATATTCTTCAGTTAAAAGTAAAACACTGATTACAGACAATATACATTATAATCTATATTGATTATAGATGAATGACCTTATAGGACAACGCTGGTTTTAAAGACACCTGTTTCATTAGGTTTTGTTCATGTTGTGGATTGTTTATGTGATAATTAAGTGTTCTGTGTTTTGTGTGGGCCCCATAAAGGGTAGTTGTCTCTGTCAAAGATACTTGGATTCAATTTCTTTCTACCTCTTACTGATTCTGTTAGCTGAACTCAGGTATTTGCTGTTCAAAGTACCAGTTTTGATACCATTGTGTGAAGAAAAAAACCCCAAAAACCGCTGTATAGTGCTTGAATTTTGGGAAAACTTCACTTTCGTCTTCATGTGAAACTTCTTTAAGGTTTATAAATAAACTACATGGAATCAGATTCGTACCGGTGCTTAGACTCACGTCCCAGTTAATACCAAATCTGGCATTTTAGGCAGTATCAGGAGCATTACCGTTTGTGGTAGTGGTATCGGAGCAACTTTAATAACTGTGGTCGCAACTCATGGTGATCTTAAATATTCAAATCTATATGTGCGACTCGCAAAATCAACCCTCATGATTCCCTCATTTTCATTGATGCTGGACATGTAAAAAGACATTAAAAACAATCAATAATCAAACAAATAACTTTTAAAATGGAGATGAAATCCTATAAAACGACAAGCAATAATAGCAATATAAATAGTAAAAAATAAAATTACTCAAAATTATTATGAATATAGAAAAATAAATTAACAACACACCTACTTATGGAAAACTAAGGATCAAAGACACTTTAGCCAAAAGAAAGTAAAGCAACATATCTGACATTTTTAGTTTAAGTATTGAGTTCAAAGTTCATTGAGAAAAGGTGCATTTGCATAAGAAGAAATGAGAGGAGGACATCATCAACACGCATCGTAATTAATTATCGTTATTAATCTTTATATTGAGTTTAAAAATGTACATTATTGTAGGTTAACCCTTTGAAACTTGGAGCCACATCACTTTTTTGTTCTGTACACATTTTACAGGTATTTAAACCTTAAACCCTGAACAAAAGGTTTGATTTCATTCATAAACATGGTGAAAAAAGGAAATTAGCAACTTGGTAAAAAATGTTCCACAAATTACAAAAAAAAAGACAACTTGAATTAAAATTGAAAAGCTTGAGAGAAAATGTCTCGGGGAAAAAGAGAAAAAACAGAAATAAACTATGTTTATAGCTAGTTATCATGATCACATATTTAAAATTATGTAACAGAATTATTATAGCTTTTAAGCCCTTTTTGTGAGTAATTTCCCTCTTACGATTTATTTTAATATTTATTTACTTATGTTCAAGAAATTTTACTGTACTTTTTACTAGTTTCTTGCTATCTTTTTGATTGCTTATCGTTTTCTTCTCGTAGTTTTGTAAAAAATAAATAAATAAATAAATAAATAAATAAGCCAACTTTCTCAGGTTTCAAAGGGTTAAGTGACTATTGTACCTTTAATCTATATCGATAATACTTAAACACACAGAGCTTTGAATACTTACTTGAGATCTAAATACTCATGTAACAGCCAACAAAACATATTTGAATATTTAGAGCCACAATTAAAATAAATAAAGACTAAATAAAACTGATAATAATTATAGTAACTGTCTAAAATGTAATAATTTAAACAACATACAGTGAACTTAATAAGTGGTAGCTAACTTGTATTTCTCAGCCAATATTACAATTTTAAAGAGTATCAGCACTTACTGGTACAATAATGTGTCAAACAATCAACTTCATCAAAATATCGTAATAGTTTCATCTCCCTGTCTGTCTCTATAGGAAGGCATGAAGGGTATTAATCCATAATGTCATCTCTGCTTTTTAAAGCCCCTTAAAATGTGTATTTCTAGTCATAATTAATTTGTGCTTCATGATCTGATATCAGAAGCTGAACAATAGGTTCACATCTGGTGTAAGCGCTAAAGTTCGGAGATTTATCACTGCTAAAGGTAGAAAATCTGCGTCTGCGTGAATCCTGCATGAGGCAGCTCAATAACAATAACACAAGAAAAAAGTCCTCACTTCATATTCAACTTGAAATCAAAAACTGTAACACCAACAAATGTAACTTAATTTGAAGCATTTGAAATTGTACAAAGAAAAAAGGATATTGAAAAGAACAAGAGTTGTCCTTTTTAATAATTTTCTATGTAGAGTTTTTTTTTTAAATTCTGTAATCTTTCCAAACTTTTATAATGTTCTTGTGTTAAAGCAGAGTAAAATTTCCCAAATAAGATTTAATCTTCAACAGTAATACTTTTTAATCAATGTATTCTATAGGATTAACCATAAAGTCATGCCTTTTAAACCATTCATATTTAATTTTGGTCCAAATTATTTGTTCCTACGTTAAAGTGATTTAAAACTGTGCTCTGAAAGTGGGGGAACAGAAAATATTATGAATTAAAGGTCGGCAAGTAGAAAAGATTCACACTGAACAAGCTTAAACTACACAAGTGAAAAATAGTCCACAAACAGGCCTGTGTGAATGAAGTCTGCATGTATTCTGTCCAGCACAGTGACGGCAGATCAATAAAGGCAGATCACAGTTCAGAGCTGTCATGTCGTTCTCAGCAGGCGGTTCTTACCTCAGTCGATGCTTATAGATCAGGACACCAAAAATACGGCTCCAGGAAATCCCAAACTTTATATGTGGTGCGGTGACAAATGTCCCTGTAGTTCCTGGGTGTGTGTTAACATGTTGAACTGTTTGATGTAGAGTAATATTATTCATTTTTTTACACAAAGGTGCGAATCAGGAAAAATCATGAATGTGGAAGACTAAAAAGCGTCAGTATTATTTCAGTGATTTCATATTTTGACTTGTTTTAAAATGTTTTGACACAAGTGCTGAATCTGAGTCACTTTACTTTCAGGTTTATGGACATGTCTTATCAGTGTTAAAAATAGGCGAAATCTAAATGTGATCAGGCATTCAATGTATCCTACTGTGTTGGCACTAAACACCTGCGAATAACCGTAACCAGAGGTGTGTTTTCGGCTTGTCCATCTGTCCAACCCTCTGTCCGTCCCTACATCTCATTCTTGTGAAGGCGATATCTCAAGAACACCTTGAGGGAATATCTTCCAATCTGGCACAAACGGCCACGTGGACACAACGATGATCAGATGAGATTTTGGCGGCCACAGGTCAAGGTCACCTTTACTCTGCATCAGTCTCATTCTCTTGAACACAATGTCTCAAGAAGGCCTTCAGGAAATGTCTTCAAATCTGGCACAAACATTCACCTGAACTCAACACTGAAGTGATCATAATTTAGTGGTCAAAGGTCAAGGTCACTGTGACCTTGTGTCTGTATTAGGGGTGGTTTACACAGCAGCAGTTCTTGCATGAAACGTTAAGATTTGGTTGCGGTTTCGCTTTTTTTTAACAGGACAACAGTGTTTTAGGGGCCTGAAAATGCCAGTTTATTTCAAACCGGGTTCCAGAGTGTGATTTTTGTGAAAAGCCAGCCCTTCTGTTGCCGTGTAAACTGGCAAAGCGTGGATCCTGTGAAAACGGTGGCACCACGGTCGCACTTGTGCATGTACGCTAGGTTTCAGACAAATCTCCTCTCCTCTCATTTTGTCTGATAGTCCTCCACTAACATTTTTTGTCTCGTCTCATCGTCTCGTCTCATTTTGTCATGGTTTTAATTATTAAACGTCTTGTTTTGGTCATGACAAAAACGGCAGCTAAAGAATAATTTTCGTCGTCTAATATGATTTGCAGCCATTAAGCTCTCATGTGGCCAATGATCTAAACGAAGGAACATTGCAGAAAGTAAGATTATTCTAAATATGATTAGAATTTACTCTCCAGCCTTCTAGTAACATGATGCCAGTAAATCATGGTCAGCTTTGTGTTTGTCACCGTTTTACGTTAACGTTCGCTCACGGTTACCTGGTTTTAGCACCGGAGCACGAGGAACAGGATGCTGACTTCAGTTCACTTAACGGCCGTAAGGGGTGTAAATTAAAACGAAGATTTTCTGAGACTTTCATTTAGAAACTTTACGCTGAAATCTGTTCTAATAAGTAAGGCCTTCAGCTGTTTCAGTGCTAAAGATTTTTTGATTCTCAGACATATTTAGGTTGTTGCCAAACAAAAACAGAACACTTGATGCCCATCTAAGATTTTAACATACCATTAGTTTAAGTTTAAGTTTGTTTTGCCATAATTTCATTATCAAGCCAAAAATGCATCAATTCAGTCTCAGTTTCTAAAGTTTGACCAAACATTTAGTTTGTCACTTGAACAGAGTAAAGCCATAAAAATGATCGGGTAAGTTTCCGTATCAAACTCCATGAAAAGCTTATTTAACACAACACATACCCCTTCAGGTACTTCCTGAAAGTCTTGTCTCGTACACCATAGATGACTGGACTAATAGATCGTGGCAGGACCTGTACAAAAACATAACAAGCAAACAGGGAGTCTGTAATATTCTTTGGGAACCATTTCAGCAGAGCTTCTTTTAACACAGGTTCTACATATGATGCCATTGAAAGCAGCAGCTGAAGCCCGTGGATGAGGATTGTGTTTCTGGCCTTTTTAGCATCTTTGCTGGCAGCTTTAGCAGTGAACAGAATCCTGAAGTACGTGTAGAAGATCGTGATCCAAACTAGAACGAGAAACACTGAATATATGATTGTTCTCTTCTTGATGATGAAGGGATTTGGGAAGACACTTTGTTCCGTACAGAAGACTTTTGAACCAAAGAAGTCGAGAGGCTCTGTGGCCAAAGTGATGAAAAGATCAGGAAGAGCCATCAACATACTGGTCGCCCAGATTAAACCAATCAGCTTCAACGTTTTCTTGACTGTGCAGATCTGCACGTGTCGGAGGGGGAGACAGATGGCGATGTAGCACTCCACCGCCATGCAGGCCAGGTTCAGACGGGTGTTTTCAGTGGTGAAAAGAGAAATCAGGACGAGGATGCAACAGACAGAAACATTTATTTTGTAGAGGACGTAGCTGATGACAAACAGCATGATGGTCACTGTCACTTGGATCGTGTCGTTGAACACCAGGTGGATGAAAAGGACGTATCGAGGATTTATGTAGAAGATCTGGAGGATAGGGGAAAATACACACAAAAAAGGGAAAAGAATTTAAGACAACTACTCAGTATTTTCCAGTTGTCAGTCATTTACGATTAAGTGCTACCTATCTTAGATAGCTGCTAAAAACTCAATAAAATTGTGAATTTGACATGAAGATTTTAGCATCAGATTCAGACATTGTTTTGTTTTTTGATCCTTGGGGGCAAATTGCGATGCGTTGCAGTTGCTCTGATATAAAGCATCAAGAATTATAAGAAAGTAGAAATAAGAAGTTTTAAAGTAAAATGAATGTGAAAATACAAAAAAAATGTGCATTTTGCTAATTAAAAAAATCTTAAATGTGTTAAATATCCTTAATTGTGTAATAAATATGTGCAGTATGCTACAATATACAATATCAATGAAGTCATTAAAAGATAAAATGTGAAAATATCCCTGCACAAATAATATGGCTGAAGTCCTAAAGCACTACAACCGTGATCCCAAAAAAGTTTGGTTGCTGTGTAAAACATAACTAAAATCAGAATGCAATGATTTGTGAATCTTTTTCAACCTATATTCAATTGAATACAAAATATTCACTGATTATTCACTTCTTTGGGAATGAAAAAAGCATGCTTGAAAGATTCAGGTGTTCACAAGCAGAGATGGCACAACGCTCACCAATTTGTGTAAAAACTGTGCAGGAAAATCGTCCAACAGATAAAAACCCTGTCAAGTTAAAACTAATCCAAACTGTTTTCACCAGTAAGATCGACAGAAAGAAGTATTGGGGATTTAAAAGCCGTCCACATTTGTCTCCTGTCGAGCTGCTGGTAACTTCTTCAGTAAACTCCTCATTAGCTCGTGCGTGTTTCAGTGAATATCTGACCTGGTGTTTGCAGAAGGTTTGAATGAGGCCTCCGTTGATGTAGGTGATGAAGATCCCGAGAACCACAACGATCACATTCTTGATCACAGCTTTAGTGAAGGAGTCTCGATACTGTAAAACCATCGTCACATTTAGAGATGAAGCGTTCATCTTTTGACACTGAAAAGAAAAGATGAATATTCTGATTACAGACAATATACATTATAATCTATATTGATTATAGATGAATGACCTTATAGGACAACGCTGGTTTTAAAGACACCTGTTTCATTAGGTTTTGTTCATGTTGTAGATTGTTTATGTGATAATTAAGTGTTCTGTGTTTTGTGTGGGCCCCATAAAGGGTAGTTGTCTCTGTCAAAGATACTTGGATTCAATTTCTTTCTACCTCTTACTGATTCTGTTAGCTGAACTCAGGTATTTGCTGTTCAAAGTACCAGTTTTGATACCATTGTGTGAAGAAAAAAAACCCCAAAAACCGCTGTGTAGTGCTTGAATTTTGGGAAAACTTCACTTTCGTCTTCATGTGAAACTTCTTTAAGGTTTATAAATAAACTACATGGAATCAGATTCGTACCGGTGCTTAGACTCACGTCCCAGTTAATACCAAATCTGGCATTTTAGGCAGTATCAGGAGCATTACCGTTTGTGGTAGTGGTATCGGAGCAACTTTAATAACTGTGGTCGCAACTCATGGTGATCTTAAATCTTCAAATCTATATGTACGACTCGCAAAATCAACCCTCATGATTCCCTCATTTTCATTGATGCTGGACATGTACAAAGACATTAAAAACAATCAATAATCAAACAAATAACTTTTAAAATGGAGATGAAATCCTATAAAACGACAAGCAATAATAGCAATATAAATGGTAAAAAATAAAATGACTCAAAATTATTATGAATATAGAAAAATAAATTAACAAAACACCTACTTATGGAAAACTAAGGATCAAAGACACTTTAGACAAAAGAAAGTAAAGCAACATATCTGACATTCTTAGTTTAAGTATTGAGTTCAAAGTTCATTGAGAAAAGGTGCATTTGCATAAGAAGAAATGAGAGGAGGACATCATCAACACGCATCGTAATTAATCATTGTTATTAATCTTTATATTGAGTTTAAAAATGTACATTATTGTAGGTTAACCCTTTGAAACTTGGAGCCACATCACTTTTTTGTTCTGTACACATTTTACAGGTATTTAAACCTTAAACCCTGAACAAAAGGTTTGATTTCATTCATAAACATGGTGAAAAAAGGAAATTAGCAAGTTGGTAAAAAATGTTCCACAAATTACAAAAAAAAAAGACAACTTGAATTAAAATTGAAAAGCTTGGGAGAAAATGTCTCGGGGAAAAAGAGAAAAAACAGAAATAAACTATGTTTATAGCTAGTTATCATGATTACATATTTAAAATTATGTAACAGAATTATTATAGCTTTTAAGCCCTTTTTGTGAGTAATTTCCCTCTTACGATTTATTTTAATATTTATTTACTTATGTTCAAGAAATTTTACTGTACTTTTTACTAGTTTCTTGCTATCTTTTTGATTGCTTATCGTTTTCTTCCCGTAGTTTTGTAAAAAAAAAAAAAATAAATAAATAAGCCAACTTTCTCAGGTTTCAAAGGGTTAAGTGACTATTGTACCTTTAATCTATATCGATAATACTTGAACACACAGAGCTTTGAATACTTACTTGAGATCTAAATACTCATGTAACAGCCAACAAAACATATTTGAATATTTAGAGCCACAATTAAAATAAATAAAGACTAAATAAAACTGATAATAATTATAGTAACTGTCTAAAATGTAATAATTTAAACAACATACAGTGAACTTAATAAGTGGTAGCTAACTTGTATTTCTCAGCCAATATTGCAATTTTAAAGAGTATCAGCACTTACTGGTACAATAATGTGTCAAACAATCAACTTCATCAAAATATCGTAATAGTTTCATCTCCCTGTCTGTCTCTATAGGAAGGCATGAAGGGTATTAATCCATAATGTCATCTCTGCTTTTTAAAGCCCCTTAAAATGTGTATTTCTAGTCATAATTAATTTGTGCTTCATGATCTGATATCAGAAGCTGAACAATAGGTTCACATCTGGTGTAAGCGCTAAAGTTTGGAGATTTATCACTGCTAAAGGTAGAAAATCTGCGTCTGCGTGAATCCTGCATGAGGCAGCTCAATAACAATAACACAAGAAAAAGTCCTCACTTCATATTCAACTTGAAATCAAAAACTGTAACACCAACAAATGTAACTTAATTTGAAGCATTTGAAATTGTACAAAGAAAAAAGGATAATGAAAAGAACAAGAGTTGTCCTTTTTAATAATTTTCTATGTAGAGTTTTTTTTTAAAATTCTGTAATCTTTCCAAACTTTTATAATGTTCTTGTGTTAAAGCAGAGTAAAATTTCCCAAATAAGATTTAATCTTCAATAGTAATACTTTTTAATCAATGTATTCTATAGGATTAACCATAAAGTCATGCCTTTTAAACCATTCATATTTAATTTTGGTCCAAATTATTTGTTCCAACGTTAAAGTGATTTAAAACTGTGCTCTGAAAGTGGGGGAACAGAAAATATTATAAATTAAAGGTCGGCAAGTAGAAAAGATTCACACTGAACAAGCTTAAACTACACAAGTGAAAAATAGTCCACAAACAGGCCTGTGTGAATGAAGTCTGCATGTATTCTGTCCAGCACAGTGACGGCAGATCAATAAAGGCAGATCACAGTTCAGAGCTGTCATGTCGTTCTCAGCAGGCGGTTCTTACCTCAGTCGATGCTTATAGATCAGGACACCAAAAATACGGCTCCAGGAAATCCCAAACTTTATATGTGGTGCGGTGACAAATGTCCCTGTAGTTCCTGGGTGTGTGTTAACATGTTGAACTGTTTGATGTAGAGTAATATTATTCATTTTTTTACACAAAGGTGCGAATCAGGAAAAATCATGAATGTGGAAGACTAAAAAGCGTCAGTATTATTTCAGTGATTTCATATTTTGACTTGTTTTAAAATGTTTTGACACAAGTGCTGAATCTGAGTCACTTTACTTTCAGGTTTATGGACATGTCTTATCAGTGTTAAAAATAGGTGAAATCTAAATGTGATCAGGCATTTAGTGTATCCTACTGTGTTGGCACTAAACACCTGCGAATAACCGTAACCAGAGGTGTGTTTTCGGCTTGTCCATCTGTCCAACCCTCTGTCCGTCCCTACATCTCATTCTTGTGAAGGCGATATCTCAAGAACACCTTGAGGGAATATCTTCCAATCTGGCACAAACGGCCACGTGGACACAACGATGATCAGATGAGATTTTGGCGGCCACAGGTTAAGGTCACCTTTACTTTGCATCAGTCTCATTCTCTTGAACACAATGTCTCAAGAAGGCCTTCAGGAAATGTCTTCAAATCTGGCACAAACATTCACCTGAACTCAACACTGAAGTGATCATAATTTAGTGGTCAAAGGTCAAGGTCACTGTGACCTTGTGTCTGTATTAGGGGTGGTTTACACAGCAGCAGTTCTTGCATGAAACGTTAAGATTTGGTTGCGGTTTCGCTTTTTTTTAACAGGACAACAGTGTTTTAGGGCCTGAAAATGCCAGTTTATTTCAAACCGGGTTCCAGAGGGTGATTTTTGTGAAAAGCCAGCCCTTCTGTTGCCGTGTAAACTGGCAAAGCGTGGATCCTGTGAAAACGGTGGCACCACGGTCGCACTTGTGCATGTACGCTAGGTTTCAGACAAATCTCCTCTCCTCTCATTTTGTCTGATAGTCCTCCACTAACAGTTTTTGTCTCGTCTCATCGTCTCGTCTCATTTTGTCATGGTTTTAATTATTAAACGTCTTGTTTTGGTCATGACAAAAACGGCAGCTAAAGAATAATTTTCGTCGTCTAATATGATTTGCAGCCATTAAGCTCTCATGTGGCCAATGATCTAAACGAAGGAACATTGCAGAAAGTAAGATTATTCTAAATATGATTAGAATTTACTCTCCAGCCTTCTAGTAACATGATGCCAGTAAATCATGGTCAGCTTTGTGTTTGTCACCGTTTTACGGTAACGTTCGCTCACGGTTACCTGGTTTTAGCACCGGAGCACGAGGAACAGGATGCTGACTTCAGTTCACTTAACGGCCGTAAGGGGTGTAAATTAAAACGAAGATTTTCTGAGACTTTCATTTAGAAACTTTACGCTGAAATCTGTTCTAATAAGTAAGGCCTTCAGCTGTTTCAGTGCTAAAGATTTTTGATTCTCAGACATATTTAGGTTGTTGCCAAACAAAAACAGAACACTTGATGCCCATCTAAGATTTTAACATACCATTAGTTTAAGTTTAAGTTTGTTTTGCCATAATTTCATTATCAAGCCAAAAATGCATCAATTCAGTCTCAGTTTCTAAAGTTTGACCAAACATTTAGTTTGTCACTTGAACAGAGTAAAGCCATAAAAATGATCGGGTAAGTTTCCGTATCAAACTCCATGTAAAGCTTATTTAACACAACACATACCCCTTCAGGTACTTCCTGAAAGTCTTGTCTCGTACACCATAGATGACTGGACTAATAGATCGTGGCAGGACCTGTACAAAAACATAACAAGCAAACAGGGAGTCTGTAATATTCTTTGGGAACCATTTCAGCAGAGCTTCTTTTAACACAGGTTCTACATATGATGCCATTGAAAGCAGCAGCTGAAGCCCGTGGATGAGGATTGTGTTTCTGGCCTTTTTAGCATCTTTGCTGGCAGCTTTAGCAGTGAACAGAATCCTGAAGTACGTGTAGAAGATCGTGATCCAAACTAGAACGAGAAACACTGAATATATGATTGTTCTCTTCTTGATGATGAAGGGATTTGGGAAGACACTTTGTTCCATTACAGAAGACTTTTGAACCAAAGAAGTCGAGAGGCTCTGTGGCCAAAGTGATGAAAAGATCAGGAAGGGCCATCAACATACTGGTCGCCCAGATTAAACCAATCAGCTTCAACGTTTTCTTGACTGTGCAGATCTGCACGTGTCGGAGGGGGAGACAGATGGCGATGTAGCACTCCACCGCCATGCAGGCCAGGTTCAGACGGGTGTTTTCAGTGGTGAAAAGAGAAATCAGGACGAGGATGCAACAGACAGAAACATTTATTTTGTAGAGGACGTAGCTGATGACAAACAGCATGATGGTCACTGTCACTTGGATCGTGTCGTTGAACACCAGGTGGATGAAAAGGACGTATCGAGGATTTATGTAGAAGATCTGGAGGATAGGGGAAAAATACACACAAAAAAGGGGAAAAAAGAATTTAAGACAACTACTCAGTATTTTCCAGTTGTCAGTCATTTACGATTAAGTGCTACCTATCTTAGATAGCTGCTAAAAACTCAATAAAATTGTGAATTTGACATGAAGATTTTAGCATCAGATTCAGACATTGTTTTGTTTTTTGATCCTTGGGGGCAAATTGCGATGCGTTGCAGTTGCTCTGATATAAAGCATCAAGAATTATAAGAAAGTAGAAATAAGAAGTTTTAAAGTAAAATGAATGTGAAAATACAAAAAAAATGTGCATTTTGCTAATTAAAAAAATCTTAAATGTGTTAAATATCCTTAATTGTGTAATAAATATGTGCAGTATGCTACAATATACAATATCAATGAAGTCATTAAAAGATAAAATGTGAAAATATCCCTGCACAAATAATATGGCTGAAGTCCTAAAGCACTACAACCGTGATCCCAAAAAAGTTTGGTTGCTGTGTAAAACATAACTAAAATCAGAATGCAATGATTTGTGAATCTTTTTCAACCTATATTCAATTGAATACAAAATATTCACTGATTATTCACTTCTTTGGGAATGAAAAAAGCATGCTTGAAAGATTCAGGTGTTCACAAGCAGAGATGGCACAACGCTCACCAATTTGTGTAAAAACTGTGCAGGAAAATCGTCCAACAGATAAAAACCCTGTCAAGTTAAAACTAATCCAAACTGTTTTCACCAGTAAGATCGACAGAAAGAAGTATTGGGGATTTAAAAGCCGTCCACATTTGTCTCCTGTCGAGCTGCTGGTAACTTCTTCAGTAAACTCCTCATTAGATCGTGCATGTTTCCGTGAATATCTGACCTGGTGTTTGCAGAAGGTTTGAATGAGGCCTCCGTTGATGTAGGTGATGAAGATCCCGAGAACCACAACGATCACATTCTTGATCACAGCTTTAGTGAAGGAGTCTCGATACTGTAAAACCACCGTCACATTTAGAGATGAAGCGTTCATCTTTTGACACTAAAAAGAAAAGATGAATATTCTTCAGTTAAGAGTAAATGTTTACGCTGATCACAGATTATGAGTCATATTTTAACGATCTAAAGCACATGGCTGAAAGTGCATTCACGGTGTGTCCAACTTTGTATGGTTTAAAGGTGCATAATCTGGGCTAAGGTAAGACGACAGGGGACGCAGGACTGTATTTGGTCCACAAATTAATAACAAAAACATCAAATGTCAAGGTCAGTGTGACCTTGTCTGCAGCTCATTATATCTCAAGAGCAACTGGAGGTACTTTTGTCGAAGTTCTGCTGTTAAATTAGAGCAAAAATTCCAAATTAAGATTTAGTTCTTTAAACAGCATCTTCAGTGGTAATAATTGTTTATATGATTAAGCATGAAGAGACAAACTGCCCATGTCTCAGTTTGGGACAAATGACTTGTCCATTCATTGAACTGATCTGAAACGGTGTTCTGATAATCAGGGAACAGAAAACATTAAAGCTCTACAGGATGAAATGATTCACACTGAACAATATGAAAAACATGAAAAACGAAAGCCGGAACGAAGCCTGAAACATCGTTTAAGTCAGCACACAGTTCAGAGCTGTCATGTCATTCTCAGCAGGTGGCTCTTACCTCAGTTGATGCTTGAAGATCAAGACACCAACAGTTTGGCTCCCGCAAATCCCAAACTTTATATGTGGTGTGGTGGCAAATGTCCCTGGATTCCCTGGTGTGTGTGTACATGTTTCAGTGTTTCATGCATACAGGAGTAATAGGTGTGATTTTAAGAAACAAAATCTGCAGTGGCACAATCAAAATTTGGTCCGCCTGGATTTATTGTTTAATAAGGTTTGTATAACATTGACTAATAATAATTAATAAAAAATAATTCATTATGTATTTTTGCTGCAGTGATGTCAGTTGATTGTAAAAATAGTGATGGGACTATAAAGATAAAAGAAGAGAAAAAAGAAACCTGAATCCCATAGATTTTTTTTTTTTAAGATTTTTTCTGGGCTTTTTTATGCCTTTATTGATAGGACAGATATAGTGTGAAAGTGGGAGAAAGGGGGGATAACATACATATAAATTGCCGAGGCCAGAATCGAACCTGCAGCTGCTGCGGCGAGGATGAAGCCAGCTCTACCAACTGAGCTACTGGGCACCACAAATCTCATAGATTTTTACTGAAATAACACACACAGCAACACAGAACTGAGCTTTTTTTATTCTTGAATACAGTTGAACCAAGTGTTGGGAAGTAGAAAATAAAAAAATAAACATCATAAGATACGTAGTTTACCAACTATTTACTATTTAGTTTGCTTTTTTCCCTTTTTGTGTGTGGCTTAACTTTTGCCATTCTTCAAAGCAGTTTCAATTATACTCCATGAACCGATTCTTACTTAGGACTCCTTTCACAAAACACATACCTTTTCAGGTACTTCCTGAAAGTCTTGTCTCGTATGCCGTAGATGATTGGACTGATGGATCGAGGCAGAATCTGTATAATAATATAACAAGCAAACATAATGTCTGGAAAATTCTTCGGGAACCATCTCATCAGACCCTCCTTTAACAGCGGCTCTGCATATGTCGACATACACAGCAGCAGCTGAAAGCCATGAAGGATTATTGTGTTTCTGGCCTTTTTAGCATCTTTGCTCGCTGTTTGAGCAGTAAACAGGATCTTAAAGTAAGTGTAAAAGATGATAAACCAAACAACAACCAAATACACAATGTAGGTGACATCCCTCTTCTTGATAATGTGGGGATTTCTAAAGGCAGTTTCTCTGAGGCAGAAGACTCTGGTGTGAAAGAAGTCCAGAGGCTCTGTGGCCAAAGTGATGAAGAGATCAGGAAGGACAGACAACATGCTGGTCGCCCAGATTAAACCAATCAGCATTACAGTTCTCTTCACTGTGCAGATCTGCACGTGTCGGAGGGGGAGACAGATGGCGATGTAGCACTCCACCGCCATGCAGGCCAGGTTCAGAGGGGTGTTTTCAGTGGTGAAAAGAGCAATCAGGATGAAGGCGCCACAGACGGAGACATTTATTTTGTAGAGTATGTAGCTGATGATGAACAGCATGACGGTCAGCATCACTTGGATCATGTCGTTGAACACCAGGTGGATGAAAAGGATGTAGCGTGGATTCATGTAGAAGATCTGGAGGATGAGAAGAAAAACACAACGGTTTTGACTATGATACGCTGTGTGTGTGTGTGTGTGTGTGTGTGTGTGTTTTTGTGTGTTTTTGTTCAGCATATTCGGTGTGTTTCAGTCATCTGACCCGACAATGGTGGAGCAACGCCAGCACACCGTCCTCGTCTTATACACAGCTCTATATCATTGCTCAACAGAGTAACCCATTTGTCAAATATATCCGCTCTGTCGGTGCTGTTGGGATACCAGTGTGATGCGAGAATCCACCATCTGCACCCAACCAGAGTGTGTGGCGTTGTTTTTAAACACTGGCGGATGGCACCAGGCACATCCACATACCAATGTATACCAGTAGCGTCACTTGATCACGTGACGGGATAGAATCGGTCATGTGCGCATGAAACGCTGAAGGACAGCGTCACAACCTTTGTTTGTTTTTCACAACCTTTGTTTGTTTTTCACAACCTTAGTTTGTTTTTAAAAAAATTTTTAAGATGATGATGATTTTTTGGGCTTTATTGCCTGTAATTGACAGGACAGTGTGTTATTTATATATAAAGCCAAATTTAACAAATCACTTTTCGGGTTTTACAGCATACGACATCCCTCTGACCGTAGACTCACACATGGACAAAGGAAAAACTCCCCCCGAAAAAAGTCTGTAATGGGGGAAAAAATTGGTAGAAACCTTAGCAAGAGCAGCTGAGGCGGGATCCCTCTTCATGACGGACAGGCGTGCAATAGACAGACACTTTTCTCGGCACAGCTGGGGACTTGTGAACGGTGTTGTGGTGTTTGTTTCAATTAAATTACAGTAATGACATTAAGGAAAGACCTTCAGTGTTTGAATTAAAACAATGAAAATGTAGATGTCTACACTTGTTATTTTGAAGAGCCAGATATACATTTAATCCACACTGAATATGTTTTGCTGCTACTGTGTGTAAATACAGGTATTGGATCAGATTAGGAACAGCAAAAAAAAAAAAAAACGGAAAACATGAAAACAAATTTAAATATTTCCAGCATATCGTTTCAGTGCATTTATCATTCCTGGTTACATGTGATTAACCCCTTGAAACTTGAACACATTGGCCTAAATTCTTTTAAAGACATGGGAGGAAGGCAATGAGTAACTTCAAAAGAAATAACCCAAAATTTGCCACAAAGGAGTAAAAAGCTACAAGAGAAAACCTGAAAAGTTAAAGCCATGTCGTACCTGGTGTTTACGAAAGGTTTGAATGAGGCCCACATTGATGTAGTTGATGGAGATGCTGAGAACCACAACGATCACATTCTTGGTCAAAGCTTTAGAGAAGGAGTCTCGATGCTCGATAACCACGGTCACATTGGCAGACGATACGTTCATTTCCTGAAGGCTGCAGATCCAATAAAAACATTTTAGAGTGCACTGCGGAACCGTCAACTCTAAAAAACAAGGAAAAATAAGCAATAAAATGGGGAAAATATTTATTTAAATGAGCAAAATTATCTGCCAACAGAAAAAGAAAATTTCTTATGATTTTTTGTAACAGCTGAAAAATGTCTTGTGTCAAAGAACCATAGAAAACTAGCACAACCAGACTAAAAACAAGCACATCTGTCAAGATACAAGATTTAAGAGTTATTTTCTCAATATAAAGAAACATTTGGCAAATGCTGTTGCCATCCTCAGAAAATAAGGCTTTGCGTTTGGAAATTGTATCTTAGAACCGGCGCAGCTACACTACAAAAATGCTGCAAAAAGACAAAACAGCTTAAAACATAAAATTGCCCCCATAAAGCAAGCATATATTGCTTTGATTTGAGGAATTTCATCTTACTCGGATTTTTGGTTTTGCAGCATATTGACTCACATGTAAGAAGATCCTCTTAAATTTCATACAATAAATTCCCATGGAAGAAAAATTATTATATGCATTTACTCTCAAAAACTTTAAGATATTGACTATATAGTGCTAATTATTATAAACAATATCATAATAAAAGCAAAACACAAGGTTTGTTAAACTCAGTCTGTCTTCCTTATTAATTGAGCATTAATTAAGCATGATACATATAAAAACATGTTTATAGTTCAAATGTGTTAAAAAAAAAAACAACCTACAGAACACACTCTTGTGTAAATCATCATGAATGTCCATGAGGTGCATCACTTTACTTTTCAGTTAATTGTCACTAATTAACATATATTATATTTAATTAAGTGACACTTTATGTATATAAGTTAATCTGTATTGATCATTTACATTCTAATTTAAAATTAAAACCACCGTCATTTTAATAATTTCTTTTTAACCGTTAGAAACAGATGCACTCACCTCAGGGGTCAGGGTGTCAACTTGAAAGATAAAAAGTAAAAATACTGTTATTTGAAACTGAAATACATGTTTTTAGCACTAACTTAAAGAACATGAAGTGTGGTCATTTAATCACTTTTTGATGAGTGTTTTCTGTGTCCTTACCAAACTGTCATAACAAGCTGGTTAAGAATGAAAAAAGAATAGCATCTACCTCGGGTAAGAGCTTACATGATCGTTGTTTTTAAGTTAGTTCTTTTTAGTTTTGACATTCACGCTCCTTTTAAACAGCAAATGCAGTAATAATTTTGCTATCAGTGTTTTTTGTAGAAGTAAATGTCATCTTTTTAGTTTTTAACCAAACTCGTTCCTTCTGATTGCTTCATCCAGCAGACTCGGATTTGTTTTCTGGAAATTAGGTTGAGAGAATATTAAGTATAACATGACCTGCAACAGAAAAAATATAAAAAATCACATTTAAGATTAAAAAATAAAACAAACAAAAACACAAACCATAAACAGGCCTAGCACTTCATTCTGTAGACTAATCAGGCCCAGCGTTGTTAAATACAGTTTTTGTATTAGTACACAACACTTTACAAAAACGTAAATCAACAGATAAAAGGTTAAATGGTGTTCACAGTGGAAATGATGAAGGCACATTACTGCGCAGGACTCACCTCAGCCTTTCCGAAGCAACATTATCGGTAATCTGGTTTGAATGCTTCAGCTTCGACTTTTTATGCTGTTTGGACGACAATCATCCAAGGATTCAGGGCGCGCGTGTGTGTGTGTGTGTGTGTGTGTGTGTGTGTGTGTGTGTGTGTGTGTGTGTGTGTGTGTGTGTGGGTGTGTGTGTGTGTGTGTGTGTGTGTGTATACACACATACTTTTAGAACTGTGAAAGTAAATGAGTAAATATATAAACTTCCAAAACAAAACTTACATCTAACAGAACGGAGGGAGTCTGTGCGTTTGTGGTTCAGTTTTCTGAACAGCTGTCGATCCTGCGGACTTTGCCGATGTTTTGTGATGAAGTGCAGTGTTAAGTGCAAGCTCTTGAGATCTATGGGCATTTTTTATTTGGAGTGTGTTATTTACACACTGTGTAGTGCAGTGGTTTCCAACTGGTGGGTCGTGGTCCAAAATTGGGTTGCAGGTTCTGATTGGACAGTAAGTGACCGGGGAATGTGTGGTTTGTATAAGAACACTATTTCTGGCACAGAGTTTTTATTTTGAAGGACCTAAACCTGTATTTTTTGCAGTCTAATTTAATTCTTTGTGTTCTAAGTGAACATGTTTGTTTACATTTTTGGTAATAAAATTAATGTGCAGACCATGAACTAATGACTTTGAGAAATCTGGACCCGAGGCCCGTTCTCGCTCCACACTCGTCAAACATATCCGCTCTCTCAGTGCTTTCTGCGTACAAGCTTGATGCCAAAAGCGGTCAGATGAGAATGCGCTCGGACAGATCCGGTAGCGTTGTTATGATACGCCAGCAGACGGCGAACGTAGAATGTGGCTGGACGGTTGCGTGTGCAGGAAGGAGAGCGTCAGGTAATAACGCTGTCGGTACCCAAGGAATACAAGGAGCCCGATGGTGATTACTGGCTTATAGGGTTGGCAGGAGGGGAGGTGGATCGGTCCCAGAAACAACAAACTCTGGCGTTGGAATCTGGAGTTCGCTCTCCGTGTGGATGTGTGTTTCTTTTGTTTGTGCACCTCACAGTGTGCGTCTTTTACCTAAACCTAACCACTGAGACAGTCTCCGCTGTTGTGTAAACAGAAGGATCTGCTGCTTCATCCCACCATGTGCATTTGTGGACGTCACCACAACGGCATCCTGACAGAGAAGGATAACTAAAGTTTCACAAGTAGACGCCGGAGGTCACTGACAGAGTGGCATCATGTGACGAGTTGGAACGAGAGTTGAGTTGGAGATTAAACCTGATGTGTGAGCATGACTCTAGAGAAAAGTTCCAGCAGGTCGCACATCCAAAAGTGATAAAGACGAGGTGCTGGACCAAGCAAAAATAGATATGAAAGAATAAATAAAGTCTGCACACTTGTGCATGCTCCCATGAAAATGTATTCGATTACCTCCACACGTGTGACGTTTCGGGCATTAGTCCTTCCTCTGTGTGTGCATGATTCACCACAGAACGGCGTCCGGTTAAAACACTGCTGGTAGAGACGTAGTATAAGGTGGATTGGTCTAACAGATCGCAGACTTACGTGTGTCTGTCACTTCCTGTCTGCACGTGATGATTTTTTTTCTACACATTACCATCTGCCCTTTTGCCCAAACTGAAACATCTGATCCAGCACGTACGTTTGTTGACGCCCGGTGTAGGTTGTCATGTGTTGATGTTGCTGAAACAGAACCACGCGCTGCGTAATGCCACCGTGTGCATTTGATGACATCACTGTAGCAGCGGATACACAGAAGGATACCTAAAATGTAATATGTAGCCACAGCAGTCCGCTGCACAGCGACAACATGTCACGAGTTGGGATGAGAATTTGTTGAATTTTATGACTTACTTTTGCTTTACGGTGCGATCTTTACTGTTTCAGCGGTAAAACGTTTAACACACCACCACGTCTGTAGCATTAGAGGGAGATTTTGTCTCTGTGCTCGGGTCTGTCTGAAGTCACTCGTCCTTCATTTAACTTTCTCTTCTGTTTAGCATCGCCAAACTTCCTATAGTACAACTCGACACTCAGTAAACTTACTTTAGGCGAGACTTTGCTGCTCTCTTCACAGGCAGGACTCGTGGGACCTCCTGACATTTCAATAATCCTCAGTGTATTCAGGAAGTGAGTGATGCTGCAGGACACAAAACGAGCAGCCGTCTCACCAGCCCTCATTATCAGTAAAGGTCACACACTGTGGGGCGGCTTGTTGTGCAGCACGCAGAGAGCACACACACAGCACACACACACACACACACACACACACACACACACACAGCATCAAAGGGATTTATTAGATACTCTTCAGAGAGTTCGTCATCATTGTCATTAGAACAATCAGCAATTAGCCAGAAGGTCAACTTATTTAAGGTTATTTAAATGTCTTCTTTTAGTAAATAAAAAACACGTTGCAGCATCCTCGATGAGGACAGGTGATTAAGTTCACTGACATTAACCAAACTGTTCAAAAACAAAAACAGTTTCTCTGTGGAAATGCTCTTTAACTATTTCTGCTCCACAAGGAGAACATCTTTGTTCCTCACACGTCTGACTTGTTTTTTTACTTTAACTATGAAACCAATTAACAGGAACTTTTCTTTAGAGAAATTCAAAGTTTGTTTGTGATGATGCAACTTCACCATGAAGTTGCATCATTTCAAACCCTTCTTCAGTGTTAGATTTATGAAACTTAGGTGAATGTGTTTATCCAGGAAGCTCCTCTTTTATTTAGAGCTGACACGAGTAGTTGTTCACGATAGGAAGTTATCTTGAAAATTTAAGTGCTTTAAAAAAAAACTTAATCATTGTAAACTAAATATCTTTAGATTTCGAGCTGCTGGTCTGAAAAAAAAACAACACAAAACAGTTGAATATATTAAATTGGGCTCTAGGAGATGATGATGGCAATTTTTGTGATAAATGTTGTGACATTTTATAGCTAGGCTGTTATTATAATATATATTACAATATCCATCAACTACAATATTCTCAAAAAGCCCCCTTCTGCATTATTTTAAAAAGTATTAATAAATAAAAAGAATTGTTATGCTTCAACACGCAACCACACACCATCGTCCAAAATAATCATTATCAAACGTAATCATAAAAAAACGTATGACCATCATGAATCGTATTATTTCTGCTTCTGTTTTTTTGATGTACTGCAGGTTGTGTGTGGTTTGTGCCAATTGGACGTGTCAGTTTTGACTTTTTTTTTTTGCTAGGCCGACATTCATTAACCGATACATTTTAAGGAACAAAAGACATGAAATACGAAACGGCCTTTCCTTTAAACCCTCCTCTCCGTAGCCTCAGTGAGCTTCAGCGCTGCGTTTCAAAGTGCTGTTCATTTAGAGGAGGTGAAGTTTTAATGTTTCGTGGTGTAAATGTCACCCACTGCCCTCGGTCCCCACAGACTCTCAGCACATTTTCTTCATTTTCAGACTGGTTTGGTGAATTTCAGGGTACACATTGTGCTTTGGCACTTATAACTATGAGACTTGTTACCCGCAGAGGTTGGACAGAGACAGGTGTTTCTACCTTGTTCCAAAACCAAAATGAAAAACGAATAGTAGTTACAACTTTTGAGGGCCGTTTATGTGCTCAAAACTCATGAATATAGTAAATAAGATATTTTCAAAGAGCACATAAAGGCAGCATTAGAAAAGCTGTGAAAAAAGGGGGATTTGGGAATTTTGGCGCAGGTTGCCCCCAGCCCCCAATGATTAATGGGCCCTTGTGGACCACGTAATTAATCAATTAATAAAGAAACCAGTTAGAGATGCATCAAAACAACTTTTCCCTCCTAAAAAAGTTACAATACAACAACAAGTATTTGCCTTTATAGTGATCCAGGACTGTACCGGTGCTCTCTTTTTCCTCATATTTAATATTTGTATATTTCATTGTGTGGGACTTATTGAAATCTTTTAACGAACAATGACATTAAACTGTAAATTACTCTTAAAGTCAGGCCATGAGTGGATGGACACTACAAAATACTTATATAACACTGACAAAGACAGTGTATTTGTTGTGGATCAGTCACCCAAATAATAAATCATATCAAATAAAGTGAAAATACTTCATAAGTTGCTCATGAAGGAACAAACATGTTGCATCACAGTCTGCAGAGGAAATGTGCTGAAGGTCGTTGTCAGTAATGACGCTCTCCGTCTGAGAGCAGACACGGATCCCTGCGGAGCTGCTCTTTAAACACACAAACCTTCAGGGAAACAGCCTTCTCACTCTCTCTCTCGTCTGCTGAGCTTTTGAAAAACAAAAACTTTACTGTCGACCCTCTGAGAATGAGCTCCGGTCATCAGGGTACTCGTCACCTTTCAGAGGAAACTTGAGTCGTTAAGAAACTCTCAACATTAACAGTCAGACAGAGAAAAGTTTAGTTAAAAAAAGTTTTGAACTCCCTAGAGTTGGTAAAAATCATGATTTAAACCCCCTTTTCGTCACCAAAAACATAAAAACTTGACTGCTCCGGGCACAGGGAGACCATGTTAGTGACGTGACTGTAGACCAGAAGGACGTTTTCACCTTCTGTATTAGAGCTTCTGAGGACTTCAGAAATTAATTATTCAAAAGAAATGACCATTTTTGTTATTACTGCTGCTTGTTATTGTATTTTTCTTTTAAAATGTTATTTTTCCTTATATTTGTCAATTATGTTTAAAGAAAAAGGCAGAAGCTCTACGTGTGATGAGAAGAGCAGATGAGTACAGAGAGAAAAGAAGACAGATGTTAAATATATACATACATACATACATACATACATATATATATATATATATATATATATATATATATATATACATATATGTGTATATACTGTATATATATATACACACATACATGCACACACACACACACACACATATATATATATATATATATATACATATATGTGTATATACTGTATATATATATATACACACACACATATATATATATATATATATATATATATTTGTTATTACAGAGAAACTTCAGAACTGACAAAAATTTAAATGATTAAACTGTCAGATCACACTGAGCATTTAAAGCTCTGACATCTGAGAAAATTGTTTTAATTTCTTTTTTAAAAAATGATTTAAAACATTAAGAGCAACTTGGCAAGAAGTGTTCTGGAAAATACTGAAAATTAGTAAAACATTAAAAAAAAGATCTGAAAATATTATTAGATATAATTTTAAAAAAGGAAAAAATGTTCAGAAAGATATATTTAAAATTATTCTAATTAAATGTTATATTTTTAGCACTCTCTTAAAGTCCTTTTTCTCATTTTTATTTATTGACTTTTTAGAATTATTTTCAGGTAATTTTCTTGAAACGTCCCATGTTTTTAAAAGAAATCAAGCCGATTCACTCAGGTTTCTAAAGGGTTAAATTAGTTTGACAACAGCACAATCTGCTTTTGGGCTTTCTTGAAGGTTTCCTTTAATATTTTGTATAATCTTTATACATTGTGGCCTAAATACTGAAGTTCAGCTGCAGTTTTCAACCTTAGAGTTGTGGTTCACCTGCAGAATCTCACTGAAACAAAAACTCCACAAATGATACGTTTTCTTAACAAAAAAGAAAAGAAAAAAAGCAATTCTTTAGTGAAAATTGAAATATAAAACACGTCACCCAAAAGTGAAAAGTTCTCTCTTTTATTGCCTTCTGTGCTGTAATACAGGGATCCATCAGAAAAGTACAAAAAAGGGTAAAGCTATTAGAAAATATACAAAAACATACAGGCATTCAAATATAAAAGGGTATATTTTTATACAAAACTACAAAAGTGAGACGATCTGCCGAAGCTCAGGTGGGCTTTGATTCACATACAGAGACCTGTGAGGCCTCTCTGTTCATGTGACTCCATTATTACAGACTGCTGAGTCATGCTAGAGGATGTAACGGACCACGTCAGGGCAAAGACACAGAAAAATGTTTTTATTGTGAATAATAGTCCGACTTGTTAAGGGCATTGTAAGACAAAATCTAGAAAGTGCAGAGAACAAATTGGATTTTTAGAAAGGTATTTATTCTGAGTCAAATACTTGTTTCAGTCACATCTGGTTCATCACGTTTTCTCTGTCAGCAACAGACCACAGTTACGTTTAAACTTCTTAACTTCCCTTTTTGTTTTAACCACTTTTCTCTTTAAAACCTGCGACCAAACAAGTACTGCTTTTGTACGAAAAAGACTGGAGCCAATTTAAAAAACTGGGAGTGGTAACAACACTTCATTTTTATAACTCATTTTTTAAACTTAAATTTGCTATTCTACTGCGGTAGAAAAAAACAATCTGCTATAAATACATCATAACAAAATTTAACAAAGCGTACAAAACAGATCAAGTATAAACAGGGCACTGACAGACCAATGGTGTGTGTGTGTGTGTGTGTGTCTGTGTGCGTGTGTGTGTGTGTGTGTGTGTGTGTGAGAGATGAACATTTTTCACTGAGTAATGTTCTTTGCTTCTAATATCTACAGTACGTTGATTACATCTAGTTTACAAAGATAGTCTACTGTGTGTGTGTGTGTGTGTGTGTGTGTGTGTGTGTGTGTTTGAATTGATCCTAAATGTTCACAAACACAGATGTCTCTGGGAAACCTGGAAATGTAAAATCCATCTGTTTTCTGAAAGTATTGCAGCTGTTTTTCTCTGTGACGGCTGGGACAGTGGACGTGTTTTTTCTTTTCTTTTCTTTTTTTTAAGACAAAAGTACAGTTAGGTCATTTACATCTTTACCAGAAATATGATTCCATATCACAAGCTTTCAGACAAATGCCGTCCTCATGAGCGTGAGGAGGAACAGACTGACCGAAGGCTTTGTGAAAAGACACTTTGGTTTTGTCCTTTGATTGGGAGGGTTTCTGTTGCGCCCTCGTCTTCCTCACTCTGTTCTTCTCTCTGCGGCGTCACGTTCGCTCGCTGTGATGACGATCAGATCACTTCCTGGAGAGAAGCTGGTTCTCCAGCTGCTCCAGACGAGCGGTCATACCAGACAGTAGACGGCAGTTAAGGGATAATAATGACGGAAAGGTTTTCTCTGCTGATAACTTGTCTTTGATCATTTTTTTCTAATACCCAATGAAAATAGAGTGACTGACAGCATCAAAATAGGGCTTGTTTATCAAAAAATGTGCCAGTGGAGGATCCTTGAAATGACCTAAAATCCTAGAAATGTCCTAAAATGGCAGAAATATCCTAAAATCTGAGAAATGTTCTCAAATCCTTCAAATGTCTTAAATTCCCAGAAACATGATAAACTCCTAGAAAGATTTTAATTATCCCGAGAAACAAAACGCAATTGTTGTGCAGCAGTTTCAGTACAAAGAGGCAACAAGTGCAAATATAAAGAGTGCAAATATAACAAAATATGAAAAATTAAGATTATTAATGAAGTGCAAAAACTAATAAATTATATGGGTTTGAACCTCACTTGACACTTAAAGTCTAAATTAGTAAAAAAAAAAACAGGATTTAACGAAAGCCAAAGTTCCACATCTGTAACATCCATTATCGCGTAAAAATCATTTTTTATTTTACAACTGAATCCAATAACTGTAATTCTGCAGGATCCTCATACTGACGAGCCCACAGAAGAATATCACCCTAATCGAGTGTGTTTCGCGGCCTTTTGGTCACTTTATCTGATCGTTTCTCACCTCAGATCCAAATCAGAAAGTCTTCACAAGTCACAGAGGCTTATACAGAGTATTGTGTTTTGGTTTCTTGTGTTTGGATGAAGATGGATTTTTTTTTAAAAAAGGATATGTTTCTGTGTGAGCTGCTCCAGGCTGCTCATGGTGGCCTGCTGAAACTCCACCAGACTCTCACAGGCACACGGGTCCTTCACCTCGATCTCCCCCTGACTCTCCTCTGCAATGAAAAACCGTCACAGACCAACACCTTCACCTCTTCTGTTTCTGTTTTTGGGACTTTTTATACTTTGACTTTCAACACATTTATTAGAGAAACTGATGATAGACTTAAAAAACGTGATGCAGTTTAAATAAAACCTCTAAACTACTACCCATTTTAAATTCATAATGTTTTATAGGGTATTGTTATATTTTAGGCATTTATATTCATTGTTGCTTTTTAATATAATGCATTTTTTTTTAACAGCTGTCATGTTTTTCTGTCAGCAGATGGCGCCAAAGAACACGACATCGTCACAGTGACCCGCCTGTGTGAGTCTCATCTTTTACATTTTGCTTATTTTAGACAAAATATTTTTTTAAAACATTACAATTATATATGCATTAAGAAGATATTTCTGCCGTTTTGCAAACCAAATCTATTTAATGAATCAGGATATATTTTTAAAATTAAAACTCTAAACTACTACCCATTTTCAATTCATAATGTTTTATAGGGTATTGTTATATTTGAGGCATTTATATTCATTGTTGCTTTATAATATAATGCATTTTTTTAACAGCTGTCATGTTTTTCTGTCAGCAGATGGCGCCAAAGAACACGACATCGTCACAGTGACCCGCCTGTGTGAGTCTCATCTTTTACATTTTGCTTATTTTAGACAAAATATTTTTTAAAACATTACAATTATATATGCATTAAGAAGATGTTTCTGACATTTTACAAACCATATCTGTTTAATGAATCAGGATATATTTTTAGGCCAGTCATATGTTTTTAATGCAAAGTCTTTGCTCATCCTGAGCAAATGTGCCGCACAAGACTCAAGTGTGGCGGATGATTTCTAAATCTGTGAGGTCGGGGTGATGCTGGTTACGTGTGAGGAGGGCACTAGTTTTTAACAGAAATCACAGTCGTGTACCTGGACAGACGTTGAGTTTGAGGTTCTCAGCGATGGTGCTGATGGCGGTGAAGTCGGTGGTGTAATAGAAATGTTTCTCCACAGGCTCAGATGCGATTTCACGGAGCTCATCCTCCACAGCTTTTCCAACACCCACTGCGTACATCGTAATACCTGAACACATCACATATGGTTTAAACGTACAGGGACTGGACTCAGATTACTACCCTGAAAACACAAACTGTAGCTTTGGTTCAACCCTCACACTTGTAAGTTCAGGGTTTGTAAAGTCATGAAAAACCTGGAGAAGTCATGGAATTTGCAAGTGGCATTTTTTTAGGCTTGTAAAAGTTTTGAAAAACTACATATGTCCTAAAAGTTTTGGAACAGTCATGGAGATCTGTTTCACAGACCTGTATAATAACGCAAGATGGCAAAAGACGAGAAAGAAATGTTTCCTTTCAATTTTGCCAAAAAATATATAATATATAAAAGAAAAAAAGGCCAAATGTATTAATGAAAACATGCCCTCCAACCTTCAGAAAAATGGCAGTAAAATAAACAGAAAATACAGTCATATATTAAGTCTAAGCCTAAGCTAAAATAAAAACATGAGTCCCTCCCTAGTTTCTAAAAAAGTTGACATGCCTCCCCCTTTTGCACCCCCTCTCATAAATAACTCACAGTCCCTGATTTATATTTTAATATTCAGTTTAAATCTTGTTCTGAATTTATCTCATTTAAAACAAACAAACAAACAAACATATATTTAAAAAGCTCTTATACAGTAATGAAAAATAACTGATGAGGAGAATCGACGGTCCTTCAGAGAAAGTGGTTGTTAAAGTTTGCCTCAGAGTCCTGGAAAGTCCTGGAAATTTATTTGTAAAAATATGTCTAAACCCTGTAAATTGAAGTCTTACCGGCTTCTTTGGCCTTCTTGGCGTACTCCGTGATGTCGTCCTGCGAGCGTCCGTCTGTGAAGACCAGTCCGATCCGGGGGATGTTGCGGCTGGCGGGACGCGCGCCCTCGGCCTCAGAGAAGCTGTTCTCCAGCATGTGTTTCAGGGCCAGACCCGTCATCGTGCCTTTCTCCATGTAATCAACCTAAACGAGGACGGAAACAACAGCTCAGGTCCAACGTGTTGACGTGTCTTTCGCTCCGGGCTCTCACTGAAGGACTAAGATCGTGACTCATGGGCTTTACTTCAGGAATACTCTTTATAATCCTGTATGTGCACAGATAGCTGGTGAAGCATCTGGTATTAAAATATGAAACTATGGAAACAGACAGAAAAGCAGCATCTTTACCTTCATGACCGCAGCTTTGATCTCGTCCGCGGTGTGGTACATGTTGAGAGGGAACTCTGTCCGGACTCGGCTGGAGTACTGAACCAGACCCACTCTGGTGCCGTGAGCGGACACGTCCAGAGAGTCCACAACCTGGAGCGCACGAGGAGGCGACACAAGGCACAAATACTCGATTACTGCGGTCAGAGGTCATGTGCTCGGCTCAGCTTGTGCATGTCGTTGTCAGTTTGTCAACAGGATCACAGAAAAACTACCGACAGGATTTTCATGAAACTTGGTGGAAGAGTGAAGCATCGAGAAAGGAAGAACTCATTACATTTTGGAGCGTATTCGAATCATGAGGTGAATACAGAAAATTATTTTTCCTTTGCAGTATATGAGATTCATAGTCTGGGCCAGATTTGCACACCTCACTTCACCTCAGACGTCACAAAAAAAACATGAAGGTCGTGAACGATGGGTCCAAACCAACAAAGGGCACAGTGTTTGACCCATGATTCTGCAGATTTCGAGCTTTTGTCGCTGATCTGTTGAATAACTGCTTGTCACACAGTTGGATTTCTTTGTTTTGGGACCTTTAATTCGATACTGCGCCTTTATCTGTGCCGGGAACAACTTGACAGCACAACCAATCAGCATCTGCTCTGTGTAAGAAGTGATGATTCTTTTTAGACTTTAATTTTAGGATTTCTATTCAGTTGCTTTTATTGTTGTTGGAGTTATTTTTAGAAAAAGTGTGATACAGTATGACATTAAAATAGTAGTTTTTAGTTGCTATAAAAACAGGTCCCACCTGGTTTACAAACTTCTTGACCAGCTCAAAGTTTTGGGGGCGGACGCTCTTGGAGCCGTCGATCAGGAGCACCAGGTCGATGTTGGCTGACTTGCAGGCTGAAGGAGAGAGAGGCAGAGGATAAATACACAGCCCTAATGTTTGCTTTTTAGAATTAACAGATGTTTTTCTTCTGTTTTCCGTTGCTCAGATGCACTCTTCTTCTTTTGTACATCTACACAACATTTGCTTATCATAGATATGATGTAAGTTACAAGAAACTAATGCACAGAACTGTCAAAGATGCATTTCAGGTACGATAATTGAGAAATGTACGTATTCTAATTTGTCAACTGCAAAATGTCCCTCTTTGTACTCATCTCCGTCACTTTTTTTTATTTTTTCAACTAATTAACTGGATTCTCATCAAAAACATATGTTGATGATTCCTTATCGGCTTATTATAAAAAAATAATAGGGGTGCACATTTTATTATTAAACTGCCAAATATTCAGCATCAGATATTATTTCAACCTCAAAAATACCTCAGCTGCACTCTTGATTTGTGTCAGTCCCTCAGTTTTTGGTAACATAAATACAAAGTTCCCACTGTCATGAAATTCCTGGAAAAGGGAAAAAAAAAACAGTTTTCCAGGCCTGGAAATGGTTTGGTAACACTAACAGTATGTTGTGGAAAGTTTTTCATATACAGTGTTTTAGCAAATAAAAATGTGTTTATAGAAATACCAAAACATGAGACAATAAGTTTCCTGTATTACTAATTTAAAATTGAGTGCCGTGCTGCGTAACTGTTGAAACATTTGGGTGAACATGAAGTTATCAGGTTTCAGACAAGGTTGCAAAACAGTTATTAGAAATGTCCATAAAACAGATGTTTCTTTAAAAAGAATAAAGAATGCAGACAGACTTGATAAAATTATAATCCGAAACATGTCAACACGCATTGACATCTGCAGGATTTTAAAGCTTTCTATCCCCTAAGAAAAGGACGCAGCCTCTTCTTTTTTTTTGTTTTTTTGAATGTGCTCGTTCGGTCTGTCTGCATGTGCCGCTTATTGTATATCCAAATACAAAGATATATGTATAAAGTTATGAGGTGCAAACGGTTTATTATCAGCACGTACGTACCTGGGAAGTGTGTGTTTAATAATTCATGGCTGTATTGCTATCTACTTGTATAAAGTCATGTAACTGAGGTACAATGTTATAGAAAAGTTTAAAAATTAATCTGTAAATGTGTGGAAACCCTGTAAATGATTTAAGAAAAAAAAGAGCAAAATTCTTTGTCTGGTTGTAAGTTTTATTCATGTATTTTTGTGACTCACGTTTTCTGTATATATGAAAAATGGGCGATGTGTCCTCAAAACCAAGTATCAGCTGGCTGATGTATCAGTATTATTGAAGTATTCAGAGATGGAAAAAAACAGGACAGAGGTTATATTTTGCTCACAGGTTCTCTGGTTACTCTAAAAGCTGCAGAGGTAACAAAAGATGTGTTGTAGTTACCTGCACCGGTTGGCGCAGTGGTTTTTAAGTAATAAATCTTGACTGGATAATAAATGAGGCCGTCTCATGGACGTTACTGGCAGCTCGGCGTCCCCAGAGGAACAGAAAACTCAAAACAGGATCCCATCTTTGTTCCACCGGTTCCTCCCAGACATAACTGAGCTGCTTTTAACATCAGTTTGGGATTTTGGTTTATTTTCACACACATCTTTATTTCATCTCCAGAGAAATAGCCCCGCTCGTTCCTCACTCTAATCCTAATCTCAGCTCTTAGTGTTTTTCTCTTCTGCAGGACTCATCTGCCTGATCGAAGACAAACAGGATCTGATGCTGACGTCCTGCTTCACCTTCGTCTCGCACCTGCAACATTTCTGTGGGGTCCTGCAGGACCCTCGGGGTCCCTGCAGCCGTCTGACTGCAGCACAAAGGTGAGTTTCTCCAGATTTAACATTATGTGTCATAAATGTACGTCCACTAAAAACGCTTGTTTTTGCTAGTGACAGGCTCAGACTATTACAACATTACAGAAATCATCTCTACAGATGTCAGCCTCTTTGTTGAAGAGTAAAATCCTTCATGTTTAAGTAGAAACAGTCCCGAAATCGCTATTGCCAAATCCATAAGATCCATTAAAATATCCCAAAAGAGCCCTAAGACTCTCAGAAAACATCTTGATTTGTCTTTGCAGTGTTTTAACAATCATCAGCTCTGGTTTTGGTATGAAATTTCCAGCAAATTGCAAATAAATTAGTACAAGGTGACAAGAAAACTACCTGAAAATAGATAGAAATTGATTTCAGAAGAAGCAATGCAGAGAGAGAATCATTAGAAAATGAGCAAATAAATAAGGAAAAACATAAAGGAAACTATATTTATCATTATAGTCAAAATTAAGAAAAAAATATATTCATTATCATAATTTATTTGAGTTTTTTTCTGGTCATTTTCTTTTTTTGTTTCTTACTTTTTGAGCAATTTCTTGTCAAGTTGCTTGTTGTCTTCTTTCCATTTTTTTGGAAGAAATCAAGCCATTTTTTTTTTTCAGGTTTCAAAAGGTTAACTGCAGTAAGTCTGAAGAAACTTTTCCATTATTATCTAAAGCTGTTTTTTATGATGTTTAGTGATGAGTTTTCTAATCAGATCTGTTAAAGAACCATGATCCTGTCTGTAAATGCCCACGCTGAGTTTTCTCCTTCAGGGACTGTTGAGATGATTTTACATAACACAGATCGTTTTTCAGAGGGTGGACTTACTGCCGCAGCTCTTGCCGTCGTCCTGCAGCAGCTGTCCCTCCGGACAGACGCAGTAGTACGCTCCTGGAGTGCTCACACACTGGTGCTCACAGCCGTGCTCCACGGTGTTACACAGGTCCATGTCTGCAGACACACGGGCGACAAACACAGATTTCCTCTCAGAACAGACACGTCCTGCTCAGATACATGCGAATGCAAGTCAAGAGGCGCTGCTTACATTCACACAAGTACTGTGTGAGTTTTGGTAGTACTTTAAACACTACTGTTGTTTATCAAGTCTTTTTTAAATCATCAGTGTACAACCACTAAAAGTGTTTTTTTTTTTTTAATTATTTTTTATTTTTCCTTTTTAAAAAATTAAAATACGTCATAAAAACCCCATTAAAATAAAACTGAAAAATCGGCCTGTTCATTAAAAATCTTCATATAATTTGCATTGAAATAGACCGATGATCTAACACTGAAAAATAATCTACATCAATCTGCCTATAATCATTATTTTAAAAACTTAGCACTGCATGCACCATAAAAAGTTAGGTTTATACACGGCACTTTAGGCCGCTCTACGTGTTATTGCAGGCGCAGTTAAAAATGCAACACAATTTCATACAGCAAATGCAGTTGTGGGTCCCTGCGGCATCTCTCTCAACTAAGAGGTCCTTGGCCTTAAAAAAGTTTTAAACATGGCACAACAGAGTCCAGGTTTTTAAAATACTGAACGTACGATCTGAAAAACTTTTTAACAACCAGATAAAATAAATTTTAACTTAGGTATAAAACAGTGAGATGACACAATAGATGAACTGTAGAGAAATGCATAATACAGAGAAAAAATTGTTTGTGTGTGTGTGTGTGTGTGTGTGTGTGTGTGTGTGTGTGTGTGTGTGTGTGTGTGTGTGTGTGTGTGTGTGTGTGTGTGTGTGTGTGTGTGTGTGTGTGTGTGTGTGTGTGTGTGTGTGGTTCACTGACTCGTGCAGGTCTTCTTGTCTTTGTTGAGTTTGAATCCTTTGTTGCAGTCGCAGGTGAAGACGCCGGGCGCACTGACACAGATCTGCTCACAGTCGTGCTTTCCCTCAGCACACAGGTCAATGGCTGAAACACACACACACACACACACACACACACACACACACACACAGAGTTATTTCCAGTTCGTCATTAATGCTATGATTGAACATTTTTCTGTGTGTTTGTGGTTCTCTTCGTGTGCAAGTTTAGCCACAGAATTGTGTATTTATCAGAAAGAACAAGAAGAAAAATACTACTGATCACATTGAGTTTTGTGCTGCAGCTACACGAAAGAAATATGATAAAACTGGACCATCTTTTCATTATTTTTTAAGATTAAACGAAGTAGTCCCTGACTCCAAAGTGATGTTTTCAACTGCTTATTTACCCTGAAAAACAGACTTAAAAAGATTTAATTTACATCATGAAACAGAGGCAGTACACTGTTCACATTTAACCCTTTAAAACCTAGATCAGCACCAGTTTCTTGTTCTGCAATCAGATGCCTTTTACAAGCATTTTAACTTTTAAAACCTGAGTTTATTTGAATCCCTTCAAAAATATGAACAAAAGGCAACATGCAAGAAACTGGCAAAACTTGGAGAGTAAACAAGTTTAAAGTAATTTTCAAAGGAGAAACTGAGAGAGAAAATTATATATATATACAATAATAGGAAAAATGTCTAGAAATCAATATTCATGACTATTTTAGAATTTTGAATTATGCTACAGAATATATGAATGCATGAATTTTAAATAAAAAAAAAATCTGGTAACTTCCTTGTTTATTGTTGGCTTTTACTTTTCTTGCTAATTTTAAGTTAATTTTTCTTGTAACTTTTTGCTATGTTTTGGGTAAATTATTCTCAAGTTGCTCATTGCTCATTCCCATGTTTTTGGAAGAAATCAAGTCAAATTTCACATGTTTCAAAGGGTTAAAAAGTTTGGCACAAAAATAGTTTTGTATTTTTACTGACTTTACTAATTGATTGACAAAATGTAAAAACACACTCCTACTGCGGGACAGATGCACCAGCAGCCATTTCCTTTCATTGTTAATGTATGTGTGTGTGTGTGTGTGTGTGCGTGTGCGCGAGCGCCTGACTAACGTGCACAGGTCTTCTTGTCTTCATTGAGTGTGTATCCTTTGTTGCAGTCGCAGGTGAAGACGCCGGGCGCGCTGACGCAGATTTGTTCACAGTCATGTTTCCCCTCGGCACACAGGTCAATGGCTAAATAACACACACACACACATTAAATTAAAGTGTGTGTGTGTGTGTGTGTGTGTGTGTGTGTGTGTGTGTGTTTTTGCATTTTTTTTACACACATCCCCTGTTAAAATTAGCGGGTAATGCCATATTTCAGTTTGGAAAGGGTTAAGTGATCCTGCAGAAATCATGCATGTGTGTGAGCGGCTCCATCAGGCAGGTTTCACCAACATAAAATCTGATCCTCACCTCCATCACAGCCGCAGACATGTTTTTATTTTTGCCGTCAATCAGGGGTCACACGGTCATGAAAAACCAGGAAAAGTCATGGAATTTGCAAATAGCAATTTCCAGGACTTGAAAAATCATGGAAAACTAAATATATCCCGAAGGTTTTGGTAAAGTCATCACAGACTGTTGGAAATTTGAAAATCCAGTTATAATTTCCGTTTTTACAGTTTCTGGTTGTGATGAATGCTGACATTTGTGGTAATTTTTAAAGAAAACGTGCAGGTTTGGAAGCCATGTATTCTTTAAAAATCTCAAAATATTTTGAAATTAAAAAAAGCCAAAAACTTGAAAAGAAAAAAAAAAATCAAAAATTTTGAAATAAAAATAAGTCACAGATTTTTTTTCTTTCAAAAGTCATCAGTATTTTTTCTTTAAAAATTGCCCAAAATTTAAAAAAAAAAAGCTAAAATGCTTTCTTTAAAATCAGCAGTAAAAAAAAAAAAATAATAATTTTGCCATTTGAAGTGGTATGCCCCTCCTCTCAGCCAATGTAAAAAACATAAGTTCTGCCCCAGTGCTTAGAAATTATTTCACATGCCTCCCCCTTTTTTGCACCACCCCCTCCCCTCTCATAAATAACAAGCAGTCCTTAAGTTATATTTAAATATTCAGTTTTAATTCTGTTATGAATTAATTAATTTTTTTAAAAATATATATTTTTAAAAATCTGTCAAACTGTTATGAAAAAGAACTGATAAAGAATATAGATGATCGTTTCAGATCTTTTAAACTTGCCTCAAAGTCATGGATAATCTTGGAAATTTGTTAGTAAAAATGTATATGTACCCTGACAGTGACGGTGAGTTTCGTCTCCCGTACTTACCCTGGCAGGTCTTGCCGTCGTCCTGCAGCCTGTAGCCGTCGTTACAGCGGCAGTGATAGCCATTGAGCACACTCACACACTCGTGATCACAACTGTGGTTCCCAAACGAACAGTAGTCGATCACTGAGGGGAGGAAAGCAGCGAGGCAATAAGCAGCAGAGCGAACAGCAGCGACACGCGTGGGATTGCATCCATGTTCCCTTTGTCTCACAAAAAACCTTACCTTAAACACGCCACGAAATAGTACGTCAGGAGTTAAAGGGATGATTCTGATATTTTAAAGTGGGCTTGTGTGAGGGACTTAGCCATAGTGAGTGTATCACATACAGTATATGAGAGTGTGCACGCCCCCAGTTTGGATAAACAGGCAGGAATTTGTAGCAGGGGGGCCGCCAACAGCTTCAGTTCCCCATCTTTGCTCTCGCATTAGCCATCAGACTCCATTAACCCTTTGAAACCTCAGCATATTTGTCTGATTTTGTTCAAAAACATGGGAAAAAGGCAATTACCCCAAATTTGTCAAGGAAAAAGTTAAAATTACAAAAGAAATTACCTGAAAATAAATTCAGAAAATGTAAGGCACATTAAAAAAACACACACAAAAGTGACCTTTAAATTGTGCATAAAATGCACTGTGAAGTGTGCAGAACTTCCTCTGTTCTACGTAAATCTGCCATTTATTGCAACAACGGTAGTCCTGCTTACTTCTCCAAACTGGGGGCGTGCAGACTGACAGACTGACATCTGTATCTGCATCTGTAGGAAAAGCACTGACTCTGGATAAGTACCTCTCACAACCCCACTTCACAAATACCTAAACCATCCCTTAAAGTTGATACTTGCTGTTAAAGCAGCTTAATTCATTCTCTTTCAAAGCCCCACATCACAAACGAAAGTCATGGTTGTGTTGAGGTCACATCTTTAAGATTTCAGAATTAGAGTGAGTTATAAATGCTGTTCTTGTAAAACAGGGATTTTTGACAGGAGGAACATGGTGCAATCCCAAACTCAGCTTCATGAATCAGCAGAGAAATCATGAGTCAGCAGCTTGTGAAGCTCAGAATCCATTTCAGTACGAATGAACATGAATTCAAGTCGAACACACTTCTTAATGTGAAGCCAGGAGCTATGAGCAGGTATTTATGTGTGTGTTTGTTGTGTAAAATGACATAATGTGTGTGTGCTCAGATGCAGTTTGTTGGTGTGTTTTCGGCATGTGTTTGTGTGTGTTTGTGGGACTAACTTGAGCAGGTCTTCTTGTCGTCGTTCAGTTTGTATCCTTTGTTGCAGTCGCAGGTGAATGAGCCGGGAGAGCTGACGCAGATCTGCTCACAGTCGTGTTTCCCCTCCGCACACAGATCGATGGCTGAAACACAAATACAGACACAAAGGCAATACATAAAGGTACTGCATTATCATTACGTGTGGACTGATAAATAATTTCACCTTTTGCATGCGAGCATTTTAAGTACGGGATGAGTTTATAGGCACTTATGTCTTTACATTCAGAGTAAGTTTACTTTTAAATTACATTTATATTGGTGTTAATAGTGAATTTTTTTCTCTGCTGCTTCATGTGCACCTTTAACTGAATTCATATACAGCTTTTTAAATAGTTTTGATCTGAGGTTTTCACACAGAAGGAGACGTGAGGCAGTGATACTGTGTGAGGTGAGAGCACACGCTGGTGAAAACAGGAAGTTAATGATTAAAGTTTGGTTTACTGACACAGTCAGCAGTGGCTGAGACACGCAGCTTATTCAGGAAATTAAAGTAATAAACTCATCACCTTACAGCCACAGTTTGAGGCAAACATGTCGCTTTTTGTCAGAACGACATGTTTTTAGATTCTACTGATAACTGCAAAACTTGTTTGAGAATCATTACATTAAGTTTTCTTCAGTGATAGTTGTCTTTACATCCATGTGTGCACTTCAAATAGGGGCAGCTATGAGCTAATTTAGCATACCTACAGTGTCGGTTTTTGGTTTGAGCAAATTGCTCCACTAATGTAAAAAAAAAATATTTCCAATGAAATGTTAATGCAGTTTTATTATTGTGTGGGGTATTTTTTTTTTGTTACCTGCACACGTCTTGCCATCATCGTTCAGAGTGTATCCAGGCAGACAGAGGCAGTGGAAGGAGCCCGGGGAGCTCTCACAGATGTGCTCACAGCCGTGATCCGACTCCAGACACAGATCCACACCTGCAGCAGAGAGGAGGTCCACTTCAACAGCCGAAACACCTACGTATCAGCTGCAGGGCCACCATCAGTACTACAACTGTCCCTGAAGTTTGGTTTGTTTTTCAAAGATTTTCAGATAATAAAATTACAACGCAAGCGTGGACATGTCCAACAGCCCACTCCAGCGTGGACATGTCCAACAGCCCGCTCCAGCGCAGACATGTCCGACAGCCTGTTCCAGTGCACGGACATGTCCGACAGCCCATTACAGCGCGGACATGTCCGACAGGCTGATCCAGCGCGTACATGTCCAATAGCCTGCACCACTGCACGGACATTTCCCGCAACCCGCTCCAGTGCGGACATGTCCAAAAGCCCGCTCCAGCACAGACATGTTTGACAGCCCACTCCAGCGTGGACATGTGTGACATCCTTTAGGACATTTATCAGATTTTATGCTACTTTTTATATGTGCAGCAGTTTGCCTAACTTCTGTAAAGACACTTTGATGTGATAAAAAAAAGTTTCCTTTTAATGATCGATAGAATTACTTAATCAGATTTGATTTGTTTCAGGGGATTTACCAACATCAACCTTTGCCATTGTGATAATTGTGATTTTCAAGTCCTGGTGACAGCAGTAAAATTATGTCTTTGATTGCTTTTACACTAATTGTGAAAAAAAAATATTTATTTTCTCTGCAGGTGTGATTGAACCTGTGTGTCTGCAGAGATGAGCATTTTAATCCCTGAGCCACCTTCCATCCATCCACCTCTGAGCTACAAACATCAGGTGTTTTTGTTTTTTGTCTTCAACTTGACCTGTCTGTCTTCAGCAGCAGGGGGAAATATTTTGCACTTAAAGGATTTATGGAGGCTGTTATGAAAAAGTATTAGGTTCTGTGGGGTTAGATGGGCACAGTGATTTTTTTATTATTTTTTGTTTTGGGCGAGACATTCAATGTGTTTGTACTGAATCTGGTGTTTCCCCAGGTGAAGGTAGTGGAACAAAATTTAAATTCCAGAGACTTGGCTGCAGGCATTTTATGTTGTTTTATGTTGAGGTGACTTCAAATAAAATTAATCCATTAGAGGCATTAAGGTCTTTACTGGTTTCAGACTTTGGATTTTACAAAAATATGATCATGTCAAATCAATAAGGAAGACTTGAGCCAGATTACTCCCTCATAGGGCAGGTGTTTGTTTGAATTTATGAAGTTTGTGTTTATTTGTAATTGTTGTTGTCTTAGCAGAGTGAGAACTGTTTTCATGTTCCAGTAAAATTAATAATTTTGTGCAATCTTTTGCTCGTCTCACATTTTGTACTCACGTAAAACTCTGCTTTCTGACAAGATTTAATATAATAAAAAAATATAAAAATATGCAACTTATCCAAACTAAGTCAAAGTAAAACCTCATTTGTTCTTTGATGTGGAGGACATGTTTGTCTCACAGTCAACCAGTCGTCTTTAAAGATCGTCTTGGATTGAAAAATGGTTTTGGCAGCTATGATAATGATATGTTATTGTGTACTTTGGATTTTTACTGACGGTGAGTTTTGTTCCAGTCTTACCACAGAGCTTGTCCTGGAACTGTAGTCCAAACTGGTGAATGAGGTCAAAGGACTCCACCAGGAAGACGTGGTCTTCAAAGGGTGGGGACGCCATCGCCCTCAGTGACGCCATATCGGCTCTGGCCACGCCCACAGCGTAGATCTCGATGCCTTTCTCTCTGGCCTCAGCTGCAACCTCCGCCACTCGGTCCTGAGGACGCCCGTCCGTCACGATCACGGCCACATTTGGGACCTGAGGGACACAACAGGACCAGAGCTCAGGTAACGAAGGGATGTGGTGTGGTGTTAAACTCACGGAGAGACAGGACCAAGCTCTCAAACGTGTGCATTAACTTTCACAAGAATATAAACAATATAAAAAAAAGCTTTTTTTCTTAAACGCTGTGAATTAGTTCGATGATGTCGGTCGCAGTTTTTTGGACATCGGAGCTTTAGTGAGAACTATTAGCGATAAATGGAGGCTTCGAATTTTTATTTCTTCATTTTATATTTAAAAGTATTTAAAGTAATGTATTCTTGTATTAGCTCACAAAACTAAAACAAAGACAAATGATACATTATTTTTTGTTTTATATATCCATGAAGATGTTGACAGATCTGAAATAAGCATTTTATCTAAGTTACTTCACCAAACAAATATATTTCATCAAATTTCTGCCAGTGGGTTTGTGGTCAGCTGCAGTCTGAACTAAAAACATAAAAAAAAGGAAATGCACTAAAACTTTGGATTAAAAACAGGCATCTTGTATTTCACTACCTTTGGCCTGTCTCCTTCCTCGGCGGTGAAAGCTGCGTTCATCACATATCTGATGGCGAGTCCGGTCATGGTCCCCTGGGCGAGGGGGATGATCTGATTGATGCCTTTCACCATGGCGTCAAGCTTGGCGTGCGACTTCAGAGAAAACTCACTGCGGACCTGCAGGCAAATAAAATGAAGTATCATCCTCACCTTCATCATCAAACTTCACTGAACAACATTTTTAAAGAATACATAAAGAAAACAACATGGATGTGGATGTAGATGTAGATGAGGGTGCACTGCGTCTGCGGTACCTGGCTGGAGTACTGAACCACTCCCACTCTGGTGGCGTTGAGTCCGATGTCCAGGGTGTTCAGGATGTCAATCATGAACTTCCTCATGGTCTCAAACTCGTGTGGCCTGACGCTGCGGGAGCTGTCGATGAGGAAGACCAGATCCACCGGACCAGACTTACATTTCTGCTCAGCACCTGAGAGAAGGAATAAAAACATGCAACACATCAATTTACAAAAAACTCCTGTTTATTGCAGCAAAAGTTTCTGCACTTGCATGAGGTGGTATATCAGGCAAAAATCCATATTTCCCAAACTGCGATGGAAACACTCTTTTTTTTGGCTTTTCTAGGTCACATGATGCTGTAGCTATGTGCTTGTCATTAGGAACTCATGATGCAACAGGAGCTACAATTCCTCCGTGAAATCGTGGACTACATCTCCCAGAAAAACCTCATACGTGGCCGCTCCCACGTATAAAGGCTCTCCTTTCCATCATGGCTCCATAACACGCCTATGTGGCCTTTGATGGGAAATAATGACGCTGAGTGCGGTGGCTGCAATAGAAATAAAGCTGCTGATGTTTTAAACATCCATCGCCATGGTTACTGGGATGTTATCGCCAGAGGAGAAGTCGCAAAACATCACTCAGTGGAAACACAGTCAGCTCACAATTGTGTTTTATTGACATTTCGAAAATATCACTTAAATTTTGTGCAAATCTGTCATGGTAACCCGCTTGCTAGTCATATCCATTCCTTCTCTTACAGTTTCCTTGCATTTCACCGGAACTATTTATATAATAATAATAATAATAGTGATAATTATAGGCTTTTGTGTAGCACTTATCTAAACAAAGTTACAGAGTGCTTCACAAAATGCATAAGAATATACAAAGAAATATACAAATACAATAAATAAAACAACGTTAGGAGCTTAGATAAAAGGAAGGGTTGGCGCACTCTATTCGTGACCTTGGGAGGACTGATGAGGGTAGACGAGAGGATCTTAGGTTGCGACCAAGAACATATAAGGTCAAAAGTTCAGATATATAGCTCAGGGTTAAACCATGTTGGGCCTTAAGAGTCATTGAAATAATCTTAAACTCAATTCTAAAATTAACAGGCAGCCAACGGATAGAGGCGAGAATTGGAGTGATGTGTGTCCTACGAGCTGTTCCAGGTAAAATTCGAGCAGCAGCATTTTGCACTAGCTGACTTTACAGATTTCCATCATTGATATTCAACGGACACCCTGAATACGATCAGAGTCGAGTATTTATCCACCAGACACCAGCTGAAGTGTCTTTATAATGAATGTGTGACAGCTTTCATTTGTGAACAACGAGTCTACAACTTAACATGCAACACTATATGCCTGAGAGTCACTGTTTTCTGAGGTGTGTGTGTGTGTGTGTGTGTGTGTGTGTGTGTGTGTGTGTGTGTGTGTGTGTGTGTGTGTGTGTGTGTGTGTGTGTGTGTGTGTGTGTGGTTTTCAGTTTTACATTTTTCCGGAATAAAGCAGCGGTTCAGACCTTTGCTCACCGGTGTAACTTTCACATTATTTACCACCTGAACTCGCTCCTCCATGACTCAGGCACCTGCTTTTGTCTTTAACTTTTCAACATCGAAGTGAACACACTCCCGTTGTAACATCATCTCAGTTCAAAAACAAAGCAGTCATGGATGAGGTATGAGGCGAGTCTGTGTTCGCGGTGTGGCTTTACGAGTCGGGGAGGAATTGTTTGATTAATGCAGATCCAGGAAATTTGTCACAAAGGCTTCAGCTGAGAGTCACAGTGGAAGAGACTCAGTAAAAGCAGACATGAGGGATTGTTTTCTTCAGTTTCAGACACGAACAATGGCCGATTTTTAACATCTTCTAAATATGTCAGGCTCCTTGTCTGGACATATATATCACGTCAGCCTTCAGCTGCAGATACAACGTAAACTAGTCTGATATATGTCCCAAAACATCAGGGCCTTTATGAAAAGTCATGATTCGTGCACTCGTGAGAAGAGTCCTGCTCAGCGGTCCATTTATCAACTTGTAAGTTAAGTTTCTGAAAACTTGTTGTGATGTACGCTGATGTTTTATAAGACATCTGCACCCAAGAAAGTTGCTTTTAAAATGATTTTGTCTGTTTTGTTGCTAAGTATTTCTAAAAATGACAAACAAAATAAAATAAATAATAAATAAATAAAAATTCTATATAATCTCAATATTCCTGCTGTAGAGCTCCAGGCTCGGGCCCACCTCCAGTCCTGAGACCCACTGCGGAAAATCCAGTTATCAGTTTTCCTTATCAATGAATAACGTTTACATGCCACAACATTAAAATGCACAGTGTTTTGTTTTATCTTGCTTATTGATAATGAATAAAGTAGCTTACTGACGGCATGTTTAATGCATTGTATCACCACCACGCTGCTGTAGGTCTGTTATAAGCTGATTTATTACATGTGGTTTCACGTTGAGGCTATATATATATATATATATATATATATATATAGCTGTCATGAATGCTGAAATTTTTTTTTGTTTTTTTGCACCAGGCTGTAAACATCTGTAGGTGTTGATACTTGGTCGTCTAATGCTATCGTCAGTTTGGTGTTGGATACTGACAAAAGATGATGTTGATATGTTGTTTGTTTTATGTTGTTTTGTAAAGTAACTAAAATTGAAATTCTTCCAAAAGTCTCATGCCAACGTCAACTTGACGCAGAAGACCGAGTCAGTCAGGAGATACAGAGGAAAATATTCTGCGTCTGTAAAACATCATAATATCAACATCCACACAACTTAATTTCTAGCATCGTTAGACATTGAAAATATTGTCTGCTTGATTTTTTTTTTTTGCTCCAACCAGAATTTCATGTCTGTCCAACGAAAGAGTCAAACGTCTTTCTGCCGTCTTATTGATGTACGGTGCAAGCTGGGAATGTCAGCAAAGTCATGCATTTAATTTTATATTATTTGCTGCTTAATGTTACAATAACTAACTTTACAAGCTACAGTTATGTCAGAATATTATGTTATTGGTGGAGAGCCTGCATGCTGTCATATCCTGTTGTCGTCTCTGGCAGGAAGACACATTTTCAGACTCCCTTCCCCGAGCTCAGGACAGAAAAGGGTCTGATGGAGGAGGTGGGCCTGAGCATGGAGCTCTGCAGCTAGACCCTTCTCCAAAATTTTGTGATTTTGTTGTCATTTGTCTTGTGACAGTTTTATCACTTCCATTTTAGGAGGCACGTGTCCTCCACCTCAGAGGAAGTTAATAAAAACAGTCTTTCTTTTGTCTTACTGTTTTTTCTCGTTTTCCCTCACAGTATCTGCACACTGACCTGCTTTCGGCCTGGCGGTGGCGAGGACGGCCAGGGCGAGCAGAATGAAGCCACACAGAGCTCCGGGCTGTCTCATCTTCATCCTGATGATACCGATCTAACAGACGGGTCGCTCACAGCTGGACTCTGGAGCTGGATCAAACTGGTGGGTGAGCTGGAAGGGAGGCAGACAGAAATGCAGTAGAGGTTATTTATGGTAACATGGAAGCATCTGAGTTTATGGACACAGAATTATTCCCGCTTTATGGCTGATTTTCTCGAATGTAGTGATGTGGCAAAGGAACAGACTGATGCTGATATCAAGGTCAAAAATGGAGCAAATGTGGCTTAAAAGTTTAGTTTTATTATACATCAAGTTTACCAATTATCATTGTTTTAACAGCTTTTTAATGTGTGGCGGCTCCACGAGTTCATGTGAAGTTTGATCTTTGAGTTCAGAGTGTGCATTTTGTCTGTTTGTTTGGGTTAGAGTGAGCTTTAAAAGAAACAGCACTAGAGACCCACCTGACATCAGCTTTCTTGTGATGCACTCAAAGGCTTTTTTCATTGTTTAAAGCTTTGAAAGCAAATTGGTTTGATTTCTCTTGAAAAACATGAGTAAAAATGCAATGAGCAACTTATTAAGAGATTTCCCACAAACTGCAAGAAATCAGGAAAAGGTGTCAAGAAAAAGACCTGAAAGTTAGTTTTGAAAAAGAGAGAAATTATTAAATGTTAATAACAATAAAAAATAAAATATGGGAAAATATTCAGAAAACTATAATTACACTAATAACAACATCAATATAATAATAATAATAATAATAACTATTCGATCTATATATTTTATATATATATTTCTTTGTTTCTTATACTTTTTTTAAACCTTTTTTGGTTGGTAAATTTCAGTTAATTTTCTTGTAAGTGTTTTGAAAGAAATTAAGCCAATTTGCTCTGGTTTTGAAGGGTTAAACATGGTTTAATAGCATCAATTTAAAATCAAGTTCACAAATTGTCTTCATTATAACTCACAAGATTCACAAACAGAACCGCCGACTTTTTGCTGGACACATTTCACCCACAAATCCAACATGCTAACGTTATTAGCATAATCCTGTGAGATTTTAAATGCTCTTTTGAGGGGGCTTTTTGTCGTAGCAGTTAATATTTTCTTTTCTCTAAAATAAGAGCAAACAAAAGCTTCATTTGCACTACAGGAAATACTTTTCATCTTATGAAAACAAACAGGGACTCTGCATTGTTGTGACATGAGGCTACATTTCTGGAGAGGCGCACATTGGGCTTTGGCGTAGGGTTTTTACAGAGCCTCCACTGTCGGTGCAGCATTGATTCACCGCATAATATAAATCCTGCTTAAGCCAGAGAATAAAACAGACAGCATCAGTTGTTTCAGCATATGGAAAAAAGGCAGCATGTGTTTATGTTCAGCTGACAGCACCCTCCAGCTGCAGCAGTCATTATGGTGCTGCTGCTGTTACAGCGTATTGTGATGTTGATGTTGAGCCACAACATTTAAGGAGGCGGAGATGGATGGATGTGTCGACTGAACTCCAGACACCAAACCACCAGGCGTGACACCAGAAACCATGTTGGTCCTCCTATTTCCTACCAACAGTCCACGGTGGTTTCTTTTAACCACGACTACAGCCTGAACCTCACCAAACCTTAGCAGCATCAGGTCAAAAAACACTCATGTTGTTCTAGAGGTTTTTAATTGTTTAACCCTTTCATAGACATCAGTTTTCTTGTGCTGCATTCAGATGTCTTTTTACTAGAATTTAAACCTGTGCAACCTTAGAAAATTGATTTGATTTCAGTCAAAAACATCCTGAACACAAACACAGAACATAATGAGCAGCTTGACAAGAAATTTTCTGCAAACTGCAAAAAACGAAATGATTTGAATATTACAGGAAAAATGTCCAGAAAATCAGACATATAATTACAACTTTCCTGAGGTTATTTTCTCAGATTTTTAAAAAAACTTTTTTTGTTGCTTATTTTCAGGTTTGTTTGTTTTTTACATATATTTTTTTGCAAATTTTTGGGCCATTTATTGTTAAATTGCCCCTTGCCCTCCCATGTTTTGAAAAAAGTGGAGCCAGTTTGTTCAGGTTTCCGAGGCTTAATTTGCAGGACTTTTTGGAGGTGACAAGATGAGGAGAACATATATTTTCCAGAACACCATATATTTGAACCTGCTCTTATTAGTTTGTGTTCAAAGTTTTTCACTTTGAGCATGACATGACGGCACAAATCTGCTTTAAGACCCTCAGTCAGTGGTGAGTTAGTGTTGTTTCTGCTCCCTCTAATCGCTCGCCTGTGATGCAGCAGCTCTGTAAATTCCTGTCCTTTGTGTGTTTGTAAAATGATTATAATGTGGATGACGGGCGTGTTGCGGAGGGACATTCCAGTCCTGCCCCGTCGTAAAACACTCGGCTGCAAACACCTGGAGAAGGTGCACCGTAACGCCTGCTAATAGGCGGCTGCAGATAAACACACCGGTCCCTAATCTGCCGTGTGTGTCAGAATCCCTGCAGGCTGTCAGCTCCAGCAGCAGCAGCAGCAGCAGCAGCAGCAGCAGCAGCAGCGGCAGCGGCAGCTCCAGCAGCAGCAGCAGCAGCAGCAGCAGCTCCAGCAGCAGCAGCAGCTCCAGCAGCAGCAGCAGCAGCAGCAGCTCCAGCAGCAGCAGCAGCGGCAGCAGCAGCAGCAGCAGCAGCAGCAGCAGGGGGATAATGATAATGTCTGCGTGTGTTTACGTTCAGGGCACACGGTCAATTCAAACAGGCACCGTGAAAGTCCCCCCTGCCTCTGGTCCACAGAGAGGGGTCCTTTAGCGGTTTATCGCTGTCTGAGTGGCAGCCAGAGCTTGTGGTCATTGCTGGATCAGGTCTGACTCATGACTCAACACGTCGACGAGCACAAAGGCTCTTTTCTCTGTTTGTGTCTCTGTTTGTCTCGTTGTCATTCTCCGTAGCTCTCGCTCGCTGCCCGCTTTCTCTCATCCACAGATTTTCATGTCTTCATCTCTGCAGCGATCGCAGGGTCAGCCAAACATTTGGAGCGCATTACTCATGCTCCTGCCTTCTGCATCTTGGCAGTGACCTGGACAGAATGAATTGTCCACGCTCCTAAATGGGACCATTTGTGCTCATTTTGAGGTGCATACATTTTGTATTTTGGGTTTCTCCTGGAACACGTTTGCTTGAAAGTCGGAGATTCGAATCATCAGTTAGAAACAGTCAGTCGGCTGAGATAGCTTCCTGTCAAGCAGTCTTTCTTTTTCTGTGAAGCGTACTTTTGGGGACTTTTTGGTCCCCAGATTTGCTGCAGAGCATGAGCTCTTGGCTAGAAAGGTGTCCATTACAGATTTGTGCAAAACTTAAGTGATATTTTTGAAATGTCGATAAAACATGACGACTGCGTTTCCAGTGAGTGATGTTGTGTGACTTCTCCTCTGGTGATAACATCCCAGTAACCATGGTGATGGATGTTCAAAACATTAGCAGCTTTATTTCTATTGCAGCCACCGCACTAGCCGACATTATCTCCAATCCAAGGCCACGTAGGCGTGTTATGGAGCCATAATGGAAAGATGAGCCCTTTATACGTGGGAGCGGCCACATATGAGGGATTTCTGGGAGCTGATAGTCCACGATTTCACAGAGGAATTGTGGATTTAAAACTAACAGCTCTTGTAGCGCCTGCTGCATCGTGAGGGAGCCAGTTCCTACTGACAACATACCCTTACCAACACACACACTGTTAGTACAGGACCAGCACAATGGTGAAGTAGACTTGACTTGCTTTACACCTACGATGAGTCATAAAGTTTTTAAATAAATGTGGAAAAAAACACCCTGAAGTTTTAAGTCAGTACAGATTGTTGGACTTGAAATACTTCTGTTGTTGTCATTCCTAAAAGTAAGACCAACCAACAGACCAGAAGTTAGAAACAAAGTCCACTTTCTGCAATGTTTAAAACTAATTCTTAGAGGGAAAAATGCACACACACACACACACACACACTCACACACACTCACACTCACACACACACACACACACACACACACACACACACACACACACACACTCACACACACTCACACTCACATTCACATGCCAAAAGATGTCAGAGGCAGCCTGTTTAATGTAGATGTGAGCAGAGTGGGAGGACAGAAGGGAGGGAGTGGGAAGACGAGACAGATGATGAAAAGTTTTTCTTTGGCGGCTCAAACGGTGATAAGCAGTAATTTCAGTGTGTTTGTTGGCTCACGAAGGCTGGAAACCAGGCTGGTGAATTTATCAGCTGGTTTTATGAGCTCTGCAGCTGGTGAGATGTAGTTACCATGGCATAGACTCTGTGTGTGTGTGTGTGTGTGTGTGTGTGTGTGTGTGTGTGTGTGTGTGTGTGAGAGAGAGAGAGTGTGTGTGTGTGTGTGTGTGTGTGTGTGTGTGTGTGTGTGTGTGTGTGTGTGTGTGTGTGTGTGTGTGTGAGAGAGAGAGAGAGAGAGTGTGTGAGTGTGTGTGTATCTGGTTCATTGTGTTTCTGCTTGTAATTTTTCAGTGGCCACAAAAAAATGTTTGCACTGAACGTTACATTTGCACATTATTATGAAGTGGATACGATGAAACTTCATGTTTTAAAAGTGCTTTAGTTAACATGTGCTTAGGTTTAGGCACAAAACCACTTGGCTGTGGTTTGGGAAATAAAGTATATTTTGGCTTAAAATGTCCAGTTTGGGGGCACAATTGCAGCAAGAAAAGCAGTGAAAAAACGGGAAACTGCTAAAACAATTGCTTTTAATGCCTTAAATCCACAAAAACAATTCTGATTCACTGAATTACAACTGTGTTTTGTTTTGAAAGTGGTCTGCAGCTATAAAACTTTTTATGTGATGCATATCAAACATGGAAACGTGGCCTTTCATGGTGTGCAGAATAGTGAGATGCCAACATTTTCTTCTTGCAATTTGACTGACATTTCCCAGGAATGTCGCTATAGATGCCAAGTTAATAACACCTATAAAACCTCATTCAGTGATAGATACTAACTTTTGTTTGTTTTTTATTAAGACATTTATTTATATACAAATCTTCAAGATTATTGTTGTATCAGTTTCCTCCTGAACAGGGATGCACTGAAGTTTATCTGAACTCACAGAGGAGAGTTTTTAATGCATCAACTGATTTAAGAGTTTGGTTTTGAGCCAAGTTTTTTAGGACTGTGTGTGTGTGTGTGTGTGTGTGTGTGTGTGTGTGTGTGTGTGTGTGTGTGTGTGTGTCTGTCTGTGTGTGTGTCTGTGTCTGTGTCTGTGTCTGTGTGTTGGGGACAAAGGCTTCTCAGTATGCAGTATGTAGCCAAATTCCCCCAAACACCCCTTTCCTGTCTCCCTCACAGGTCGCTCACCGCACAACAATCTGTACTACCATCCTGCTGCTACTGAGCACGTGCAACACACACACACACACACACACACACACACACACACCTCGGCTCCCCCTCAGTGTGGGTCACAGACCAACATATGTTCTATAAATATCCACAAAGAGAATCATTGAGCTGCGATATTTTCTTGTTAAACATTTCATTGACTGCTCGTGGTGAAGGCCGCTGCTTGTGGTGACTGTGGGTCCGTTAACAGTGTGTTTCTTACTCAGCTGTTAAATTTAGAAGTGGAGATCCTATTTCCTTCAATTAACACTTTAAACAAATTAAAACAGCGTCTGCTCTCTCGCCACCTCTGGGAATACGCTTTATTCAGCCTCACACTTTTAATAAGAACCAGCGTTCCTGTGGAACCTTAAAAATGTTCAGACATAACAAATATGATTTTATGAACTGTATTTTTCTGATTTTTTTCATTGCAAAATCTCAACAACAACATAAAAATCAGTATCTGTTTAGGTTTTTTTTTTTTCAAATTAATTTACTGAATCCTTACTCTTAAACTCGTCATGATGGGAATCTCACATGCATAGTGAGAAACACAAAATTGCCAATGAACCCCAGATATTTCCCAGTTTTAACCAGATTAAATTCATCATGTTTTATGTTACATTAACATTTTGGCAAAATTGTCCTTAAGAGAATAAAAAGTCTGCACAGTAGACTGTGCTTCCATAAATATTAAATTAAATTAGCACTGACATCTAATTTATTAACATCTGGATGTGCGTGCATTTAAAAATTTACAAAATTGTCCTTTTCTGTAATTAAAATACGCTGTTTTAATGTGGGGTTTTTTTGTTGTATTTCTAAAATTTAGTTACTAAAAAAAAACATCGTCAGTCCCAACTCGTCAAATATTGATGCTTTGCCAGTGGCTGTAACATCAAACATTTAGGGACAGAGTATCAAATGACACTCATCACATGCATCTTCTCTTTTCAAAATAAACTTCAGTTTTCACAGAAAAAAAGTTTCTGCTCGTGACATTACATGCAGCGTTTTTCAAAATAAACTTAAAACGTTGATTTCCTTAGGTTCAGGTAACAAAATGACATGGTTAGGTTTAAAAAAAAATTTAAAAAACCATCATGGTTTGGTCTAAATTTAGTACTTTTGTAGTAACGTCATATAACGTTATTAAAGTAACTTGACTGACTTTTGGTGTCACACGAGACACAAACAGACGTCTCCTGGGTGAAAGTTCTCGTACCACCACTTTAGGGTGCCTCTGTTAGGCCGCTGACTCGGCATTAGTATTTGATGACTTGGCATTAAAAAAGTCTTAAAAAGTATTAAATCAAATTTGCCTTAAGTTGCAGGAACTCTGTGAACTGTGATGCACATTTTATTCATAGAAAATTAAAAAAATGTTTTTGTGCAACTACTGCGTGAAATTACAGGACGATTAGATGAACACTGATGTTTAATCTGGAAGAAAATGTTCTTTAAATATGAAATCAAAGAAGAAAAGCAGGTAACAGCACACCAGGGAGCAGTTTGATGCCACTTACAGGAGCAGAGTGTTAAACAAGCGTACAGTTTACGGAGCTGGTTGTTAAAACAGAGTCAAAGAGCAGCGGTTGTTGACGTTGGCATGAATGTGATATTACTGCGACAAATGAAACACTGGCTGTTTCTTAAAAGGTCTTTTCAAGTGCAGGCAGTAAAAATAAACCATTAAATTTCCTCCAGTCTGATTTTTGTTGCAGAGATTCAGGGAAAAAAAATCTGCTTTATTGTAACTTTCCAGCTGCTGTACGATCATCAGCTGCCATGAAGCTGAAAATGTAAAAACAAAGTATAACTCTCACAGTGGAATCACTGGAAAAGTCTTTGTATGTTTTTCTTAAAAACATATTAAGCTAGTCTTCACCTAGGTCACTGATAGGAACGCAAAATAAATTGTATGGCAGCAGATTTAACCCTTTTCATCAGCACACACTCCAAACTGCAGTGACACACACCTGATTAAAAATCAGCAAAATTTCCCTTAAAAAAAAAAAAAGAATTACAGTTAAAAAGTATTTAAAGTATCAACGGTAGAAGTACCTGTTAGGCAGAACGGACTCTTTTTATAGTGTTAAGTTTCATAACTGATGAATTAAAGTGAGATCAGTACTTTAGCTGCAGCTGATGGATGCACATTTTAATTTAATTACATTATATAATGTTAAATAGTTTAGTCTATAACCATGCATTTAGAAATTTGTCACAAATTTTATGCAAAATTGTTTGTACTTTTGGTGTGAGTATATTTTAAATTTGCACCTCCACTTTAACCTTTTTACACTTCTGGAGTTGCTTACATTTTTCCTGCGTTATTGATAATTTATTTTATTTTATTTCATTTTATGTATATATGCACTCTGTATATTTGGACTATTTCCTAGTTTGTAACAATTTCCCTCGGGATAAATAAAGTTGTATCTTATCTTTAAAAGTTGCAGAAATTTAAAAAATCAAGTAAAGTACAAGTACTTCAAATTGGTATGTAAGGACATTGTTTAGTAAATGTACATAGTTGCTTTCCAAAAGATGGAATAAAATTATGGGTCCATATTTAGGACATTTTAACGACATCTGTCTGTCTCCATCAGCCTGAGACTACAGAAGTTTAACACTGTAGGCTTCAGTCCTCCTTTAGTTCTCTAGTGTTGCTCTGAACAAAACACAGAAAGTCGCTTCTTAATAAAAGTAAAAAAGCAAAGAGGAAATTCTTTCGGCAGAGTAAACGTCAGCATCACGTGACGCTGAACACCGTCAGTCCTGAGTGTCCTGTTACTGCTGCCCCCTACGGAGCACAAGGTGTTAATGCATTCTGCAGACTTCCTGTGTTTGGGCCCCTGATGTCCACTCAGACCACAGTCAGTGACCCGACTCCGACATCACTCTGCGGCTTCTGCAGAACGCATTACAGAGCACAGGAAGTAAACTGTGTTAGGTGAGAGGTAACAGTTCATCAGCTTAAACACGAGTTAGAGGAGCTGCAACTCAGGATCAGTTTGATTATCGATTCTTCTGCTAAAAATCAGCTCATTTATGCATTTATAAAATATGCCACAAAACAGTAATAAAAGCCTGTTATGATATATAGAATTCAGATAATCAGATATCAGTTCAAATCCTAAAGATGTTCAGTTTAGTATCCCACATTTTTTTACAGGAATTTTCTTTTTTTTTTTTTGATGCAAAAATAATCAATAATTATCAAAGCTGGCAACACATTGTCATCCCAAGTTGTCCAATATCGCAGCTTGGTCAGTGGACTTTCACGTCTACATCTGACGTGCCGGGTATCGTCCTGCTTCTGTTGTTAACGTTCAGAGACGGCGTGTCTGTTTACGTCTGTTAAATGCTTTGTGTCTTTTGAAAATACACTTCCATTGTTAGATGCATACAGTCTTTTTCAAAATAAGCTTGTGTCAGTGAAGCAGCTTGTATTTATGTTTATTTCCTTGTGCAACAAAAGCACAAGTTTAGAAAGAAACATCGTGGTTTAGTTCAACATTCATACATGGAAGCAAACAGCGGGGGACTTCAGCTCCTGTTATTGAGTGTAGGGTACAGGATATTGTTACTGACAACATCTAAAACTGCGAAAGGTGCCTTTGTCCGTCGGTGTGTTTTTAATGATTTGGAAATGAGAACGTGCTGCATGTTCAGCGAGCTAAAAACTTTCTGAGAATGGTACAACGCAACCAACGCAATGTTTTAGTAATGTTTTCAGCAGCCAAGTTTCCTTTTAGTTCCCAGAACGTTCCTCTTAAATTTAGGGTAACATTTATAAACATCAAAAAATGTTTAAAAAAGAAAAATTGTTTTTTTTGTTGTTAACATTTCACATTACAATTACATTTTCATAAAAAATGTTCTGTAATCTCAGGCTGCAATAACATTTTCGTTATTAACGTTCCTCTTTTGTTCTCATGAAACATTGTGGAAACATTTTATTAAAAAAAACATTCTATGATCTGTCTCCTCTCAATATCACCTTAACAGTTACACTTAAAACGTTTTAACCTGACAGGAGCATTATTGGGGGAAAAAAAACTTTATTTGAACATTAGATTAAAATGTTTTATTGCATTTTGTGAGTAATGTTTGTTAGTATTGTGGAAATGTTCCCTGCTAGCTGGGATTTGCAGAATAATTTTGTCAATAACCAAGTAGATTCAATTGTTTCAGCCTTAGAGGAGCGTCCCTCTGCTGCATGCATATTTGTCCTGTTTACATAAATTAAATTGTGGTTTCAGGTTCAATCATCTGGTCACTATTTTTAAATAACAGTAACTGTGGAAACCATTATTTAATTCGGTCTAAACCAGACCATTTGTCTCCTGTCACAAATGTAGAGACGTCCTTAAATAAAGAGTAGATCGAAATAAAAACCTCATCTGTTATCTGCATTTAAACTCCAAACTGAAAATGTTTTTCCTCTGACTTTCCCACAATTAAACCCCATTTTGCAAAAATCCATATGCTCTTAAAAGATTGATCACGTTAATGATAAATTTGAAAGTTTGTGTCCTTGTGTGCACGCTGAGCAGAGGCACAGAAACGACATATTTCAGTCAAAATGACTGTTTTTCAGTTTGCTTTGGATCGATCTTTTTTTTAAGTTTCTCCATCGCTGCTCGGCTGAGTTTGACTGATGCGACTTCAAACTGTTCCTCTGGCGTCTCGTGTAGTTCTGAACAAAACAAATCTGTTTGACAGAATTTCTGAATACGCAGTAATGACACGACTGGTCACAGTTGGCAGTAAAGAAGTCAAACTTTAGCGTGTTTCAGTGTTGTATTTATGGAGTGATCTCCCTGACTGATATTTGTTGTTTCTCTCCGTTGTGACTGATAGGAATCACAGGCGTCCTGTCGAGTCCTGCTGTTTGTTTTCAGCAGAGTGTAATGCTTTTAGCAGCCTCTGACCGTAGAGACGCTGCAGGACACGTCAGCCTGAGAGATAACGGCAGCTGAAGGTAAACATGTTTTGTTTCCCCGAGGCCACAAACTTATCAGCACTGTAGTCTTTAAAATAAATGATTAAGTTAAATTATATTACTGATGGTGTTTTCTGTTTTAAAATGATTCTCTTTCTTCTTTCTCATAGTTAAACAAGCAGATTGATCCACTCTCATATTAGTCTGTTCTATAGGAGGCCGACACCAACAGCCGGCTGGTTTATCATAAAGAATGAAAACAGGAATTAAAGTTTTTCCTAAAGGTAACAAAATCCATCAACCAGCAGCTCTAAAGTGCGTTTGCCATTTTATGTGTGTTTATGCGCAGGACTATAGACCGAATCACTTGCACTAACAACAACAGTTACTTCTGGGCAAAAAACTAGCAATTGGTTTCAGTTGCAGAGATATCGAGGCAATATCTCACGACAGGGAGTGCTGTTATACTGAATATCATCACGGCTGCGGTTCAGTCGTAGCCACGAGGCTGCAGCTGGTTCTACAATATATATATTTACAGTAAAGGTGATAACAGGTTATGTTTTGTGTGATTATTCAATGATTTATTTGGCTCTGTCAACACAAATAGGTCGGGGGCAGACTTCTGCCAAGCAACAAATAAACTTTCCTGCACACTAGCTTGAACAGAAGGTGCTCAGTAGCCTGACAAGTAGGTGCCTGCTGCGCAAGAAAACAATAGCTTCGAAGGCAAAAAAAAAGAGGCATGTGTACACGCCCTTAAAGCGGAGAAAAAATGCTTCTTCCTTTCTGTCTCCGTGTAAACTGGCAATGCACAGATCTTGTGAGAACGGGGATGGTGAAACTTCCCAAATCTCTTTCCAATTTTCTGCTGGCCTGGCAGGCTGCGTTATGAGTTTTATGCTGTTGATATTTTTTGCATTTGTACTGTCTGCAATTTTTCTCCACACAAGTTTCAGTTATAAAAAAGAAAATCCAATAGGAACGAAAACACAAAAATAACATGGTTCAATTTTAGACTGATTGGATAAAAAAATGTTGCAGAAAAAGCAGCTCGTCTCTGTGATGTTTGCCAAAGAGAAAAGGTGTGTGTGAGAAACCTGCAGCCATACAACAGGTGATTATCTGCTTATCCACACAGACTGAGAGATACAGTAATGTACACACACACACACGCACACACACATACACGGCGGTCAGATAACAGGTGTGGGATGGAGGGCAAACATGAATACGTGCACACACACACACACACACACTCACACACACACACACACACACACACACACACACACACACTTAAATATGTTTTCCAGTAAAGCCTCTGTTACTGTAGATGGAGTGTATCGCAGACCGGACTGTGTGTGTTTGACATGTTGTAACTGAGCTGACCTGCTGTGACGTGAATCTGTGAACTAACTGTGTGTCGATACAGAGCATCTGGATGAACGAAAACTGAACCTGCAGCTCAGAAAACCACAACGAGAACAAGAGGGTCGTCACCAGCAGCTTGACTTCAGGTCAGAAACAGTTTTTATTATTTGTTGTTATTTATTTTGTTGCTGTTGTCATACTGACAGTACAAGAGAACATTAATGAACTTTTCATGTTTTTACTTCGTGTTCAAGTTCTCGTGGTCTGTTTTTGGGGTCTGTTAGACATTTAAATCCACGATGCATCATCTCCAGTGAGACAGATTTGTTTAGTTTACGCAGGATGAGTTTACACAGATATCAACATTTCAGCGGACCATCAAGCTGTAACACAAAGCCAACGTGACGTTCAGTGGACAGCTGCATGAACTGAATTATCCAGCTCTCAGCCCTGCTGATGGACACTGAAGTCATTGTTTTAGTCCTCCATAACGATATCTGCCAAGCTTGCTTTTTGTTTGTCCACATCGCTCAGGAATTGTTGTGCAGCTCCGTCACACACAAAGATCTCCAACAGTAAACGGTTCTCTTAAAAACAGCAGTGACGATGGACCAGAGGAACGCCCCCTCCTAATGTCAGCACAGACCGCCATGGACGAGTTAGACATCAGGGAAGATGGCAGGAAAGGTGAGTAGGAGATGAGTTTGACATCTTATCGATATCAGAGTTACTTGTAAACAATGTGACATCAATCAACAACAAACAAATTCTGAAAAATGAAACAAAACATCTGAGCCTGACAGGGAGGAATCATTAAGTCTGCAACAACTGTTAAACATTTTGACCTGATGATGGCGCAAAAAAAAAAGAAAAGGTCAGAGGATATGAGTCTTTCTCTGTCTACACAAAGAAGTTTTAATCTGCTCACAAACACAACTATAAACCAAATTTTAAATGATCTTTCCGTGTAAAACTACACTGTGATAATATCTTATACTCTTCTCTCACATTCTATCAATCATTCGACTCCTGAACCCTGATAACCATCACACGACCTCCTGTCGGGGTCGTGACCCTGAGGTTGAGAAACGGTGACAGGTGACAGATATTTGACCCCTTTTTTGAGATCCTAACTGCTCCTCACTGTGTCAGAGGCGACTGAACACCCTGCAGGAGGTGCTTATTTTTGATGTGGGGCTTTATGAGATACAGTCGTCGTATTAAATACAGTCGCTGGCGATCGGCACGCTCCCGGTTTGTAGAAACAGACGGGTGCAAAGCGTGAATGAAAATCCAAAACTTGCGTGACAGACTTCAAAAATGTAAAAAAGAAAACATACTTTCTATATTAAGAAAGTATGCATGTCTATTTTCTTTCAGTATATCTCCTAAAATCCTAAACATTGAACCTCTGAGAGGTCACAAGAAACTGCTGTAGACCAAAACCTCAAACAGGAGAAACATTGTTTTTTTATCTTCATTTATGTTTTTTTTTGTCTCCTCCTGTGACACATCTGACATGTGAAATCAGATGTTCAGAGTTACTGTAGACTAGAGACGACCCTCTCCTCCCTTCTCTAACCCCCCCCCCCAAAAAAAAACTAATATTAAAGCAGCAGGTGGCAGACGGAGTGAAAGCAGAGGAAAGTGGGTCACATAGTTTGAGTTACATATTCAGTGTTCAGAAGTTCGTCTGATAATTTGACTGACAGCCCAAATTCACACTGAGATGAAACATATCGAACAGCAGCTCTGCAGGTCAGACGTTAGAGAGACAGACAGGTACAGACCACATGTTCAGACAGACTGAGACAACAGACAGGCAGAGAGACGGAGGAAAGGTCAAAGACAGACAGGTTGGATGTGTACAGTGAAACAGACAGACAGGTTGGATGTGTGCAGTGAAACAGACAGACAGGTTGGATGTGTACAGTGAGACAGGCAAAAAGGGTTGATGTGTGCAGTAAGACAGATAGAGAAAGGTGAATGTGTGCAGTGAGACAGTTTGGTTATGTGCAATGGTTTTGTACAGTCAGAGGTGGATGTGTGTCCTGAGACAGACAGTGAGAAAGAAACACAGACAGGTTGGATGTATGCAGTGAGACAGAAAGACAGACAGGTTGGATGTGTGCGATGAGACAGAAAGACAGACAAGTTGGATGTGTCCAGTGAGACAGAAAGACAGATAAGTTGGATGTGTCCAGTGAGACGGAAAGACAGACAAGTTGGATGTGTCCAGTGAGACAGAAAGACAGATAAGTTGGATGTGTGCAACAAGACAGTGTGTGTGTGCAATGAGACAGACAGACAGGTTGGATGTATTCAGTGAGAAAGAAAGACAGACAGGTTGGATGTGTGCAGTGAGACAGAGAGACAGACAAGTTGGATGTGTACAACAAGACAGTGTGTGCGTGTGTGTGTGTGTGTGCAATAAGACAGTGTGTGTGTGCAATGAGACAGACAGACATGTAGTGGTTGGTGCAGACAGACAGGTGGTGTATTAGCAGACAGACAGGTTGTGGCTGGTGCAGACATACAGGTAGTGGCTGGTGCAGACAGACAGGTAGTGTGTGTGCAGACAGACAGGTAGTGGCTGGTGCAGACAGACAGGTAGTGTGTGTGCAGACAGACAGGTAGTGGCTGGTGCAGACAGACAGCTAGTGGCTGGTGCAGACAGACAGGTAGTGTGTGTGCAGACAGACAGGTAGTGGCCAATGCAGACAGACAGGTAGTGTGTGTGCAGACAGACAGGTAGTGGCCAATGCAGACAGACAGGTAGTGTGTGTGCAGACAGACAGATAGTGGCCGGTGCAGACAGATAGGTAGTGGCTGGTGCAGACAGACAGGTAGTGTGTGTGCAGACAGACAGGTAGTGGCCGGTGCAGACAGACAGGTAGTGTGTGTGCAGACAGACAGGTAGTGGCTGGTGCAGACAGACAGGTAGTGGCTGGTGCAGACAGACAGGTAGTGTGTGCAGACAGACAGGTAGTGTGTGCAGACAGACAGGCAGTGGCCGGTGCAGACAGACAGGCAGTGGCCGGTGCAGACAGACAGGCAGTGGCCGGTGCAGACAGACAGTAGTGTGTGTGGTTTGATTGACAGCTGGAGTCTCACTGACGTGAGGACACAGCACTTCTTGTTAGCGGCGTCAGATTGGAACCAGATGTCGACTCTGCTACTGTTAGCAGTTTCTCTCTCTGCTGACTGTTTTACTGTCTGCCTGCCTGTCTCACTGTCTGTCTACCTACCTGTCTCAGTGCCTGTCTCACTCCCTGACTTCCTGTATGACTGACTGACTCTCTGGCTGCCTGATTATCTGTGTGACTGGAGGCCTGAAGCTGCGTTCACAAACACTCTGAGTGTAGATCAAACTGACAGTGAGTCTTCAGACGTCTAAATTAATTTGTTGCACAGAGCTGTCCAGCTCTTCTCTTCACTAAGTAACACTAATTTAACATAAGTTCTGGATGAATTCACTAAATTGTCACTATTCTTACAGAAAGTATGGCTGAACGACTGGTCGTGTCACTCAACATTTTACTGTGAAAACTGATTGAAGAGTGAAACCAAGCGGCAACCTTCAGGGCTGAAAAATGAAGCACGGAAGTGCCCAAAACTGCAGTTCCTCTCATGCTGCCTTCATGCGCTCCTCCGAAATATCACATTTACAAATTACAAGCACATAAACGGCCTTCCAAAGTTGTAATTATGAGTGGGCAATTGGGAAATTTTGATAATAACTGAGTTTTGACGTTTCAGGGCAGAAAAAGTGGAAAGCATGGAGACAGTGTCAACAATGCACAGTAAAAAATGATATAGTTAGTTATTTTCTTCATAGTAGCTATCATTTACTTTTAGTAGCTGGAGATTTTAGTATCTGCATATATTAGCTGCAGCAAGCAAACTTCTAGCTATAAAGCAGGCGGGAGAGTACACTAACACTGATAACATTATTTTATTACAAGAGTTGCCGACTTGACGTCATAATTGCAAAAGTCAATGTCTGTTCAATGGTAAGAAACTTTTACATGAATTCACATATTAAATATCAATTTTCAATCACATGTAAAGTGTAATATGGTATTCATGATAACTGCTGTCTATGTAGAGTGACTTAGATTAAATATGGATACATAAAAATATTCTATACAGTATAATATGTAAAATACATTTAATAAATAAATGATGTATGGAACAGAAAACAAAGTGGAAACAGCTATCAATCTCTTGTTTAAATGCTCTTAGCATTAAAATGCAACCCTTCCAAAAAGGAAGTCGGAAGAACGACTTCCCAACTCGAAAACTACGACCTTCTGACATCACATGAACGCAGCATTATTTCCACTTGAGGCTGGCGCCAAAACAAAGTCGGTCTCTGTAGACCTCCATGTTTAAATGTCCAACTTTTACAGCAGAAATAAACACGTTTACAGCCTGGTACTTTTGGTCTCTGTGGCTAGTTTCAACATTCATGATAACTGTACGGCAGGTCATTTTTTATATCTCTCACATGTGTACGATGGGACGATTGAAGTCATTTCTTTATGCTGCATTTGAATTTTTATACAGAACCAAACGATGGCAGCATCATGTAGTTTTGAGGAGACAAAAGAGGTGTGTGGCCTTACATTTAACACAACAGCGTTTGCCCGTAGCGTGACATATGACATACATGTCGGCAGCGCTTTCTTAACAATAACAAAGGCATAACTTATCAATAAAGATCATTAACTGTCCCTGCTCTATGGCGGCTGATCTCGCCCTCTGCGTGGGTTCACGCTGGATGTGGAGCGGCCGCAAAGTGCACAGATTTTCTATAGACGGTTTGACTGCTCAGCACAGGCGCTGAAAGCACGCAGTCAGCGCCTGTGCTGAGCAGTCAAACCGTTCACACCGAACACGCCACAGCCGTGAGCTCCGCAGCAGGCTGACGATCTGCAGCCATAGTTTTAGTGTCTGGTTATTTTTAACTGCGAGCTGCAAACGAATCTGGCAGAAAATACCCTAATACTCTACTAGAAAGGATACATTGGATATTGCATGAATGATTTGATCATGATAAATGATAAAATATGCATCCAGTGATTTCATAATGCTTGTAAGCTCTGTCTAAACAGAGGAGGAGCAAAAAGCAGACACACACAGTCAGACACAGAGGCAAGCAGAGACAGGGCTCTCTGTGTGATTAGAAAGGAGCTGAGAAGGAGAATCGCTGCGGAACAGGGTACAAATATCACGGCTTCAAAACCTCACACCTGACCCGTCCATGATCCCGTCCTGCCGGCTGTCCCTTTCACACAGACCTCAGCGTGGCACTTTTACTACCTCTGTTGTTGACTCAAAGGCGAGACAACTCTGTTCCAAACGTTTTTCACCGTTTAAGCTTCAACTTAATGTCTTCTAATCATCTCATCCGATTTGGTCCTTTTCTTCTTCTGCAGTGATTTAATAGTTGAAATTGAAACCAATTGTTAATCTTCACTAACCAGCTTTGCAGTTTGGTTTTGTCAGTTTTCTAGAAATTGGTTTAAAACTTGTGCTTCAGTTCAGAGTGATGGCAGAGTGGCTTTTAGCCTGTTTTTTTATTTATTTATTTATTCATTTTAGTGGAACTATCTAACTTGTATTGGACAGATCTAAGAGTAAAATGAAGACTGAACACCACAAACCAAATATCTTAAATATGTCAAACCTGGTCTGCACTCACTTGATGTCTAACTCCCCTCAATCTGTCTGTCCATCAGCCTGTCTCTCTGCTGTCTGATCTGTCCTCCTGCATGAATGCTGGCTTTCTAAGCGTCTGCACAGAGCATCACCTCCAGGCAACCAGTGTGAACCCACAGCATTACTCTCACTCACTCACTCACTCACTCACTCACTCACTGACAAGCTCACTCGCTCACTCCACTTTTTGGTATTAGTATTTGAGGACTAAAACATGACAGGACATTTTTCTTGTTTCTAGATTCATTATTTCAAACATTAGGCACCAAAACTGCACAGAAATGTTCAGAAATTAGCAAAATCTTTTAGCTTTCCAAATCCATACTAAAACCAATCACAGCAATAAAATGTATTAACAACATTTCAGATATTAGTTAATATTGTACCTCTTTATCAAATATGTATTTATAACACACTGGACTCTCCCCAACAAGAATTTAAAAGCTTTTATAAGTTGGATTTATATGTAAGAAGTAAGATGAATTTGCCTATTATTTCCTCTAATAAAGAGTTAATTGATTTGTCTGTAAAATGTCAGAGAGGAGAGAAAATGCTGGTCGCAGTCTCTGAGGCTATAAGGTGACGTGCAAATATCTTCTCATGTCGATCAGGAGTAAATAAAAATCCAAATTTGTTCAGTATCATGGTTTGAGACTGAGAAAAGAAACCAAAAAATATCTTATTGTAGAAGCTGGAATCAAGAATTTTAAACTATTTTTAGATGAAAATGACTCACATGATTAATGTTTAATAAAAATAATGCTGGTTTTCGTTTGGTGGACTGATGGTTTCAGTTCTGTTGGTGTGCTCTAATGATGAACCTCCTGATGCTGCAGAAATCTCCTCCTGCTTCTCTCTGAGTTAAAATGAAGTGTAAATGGAGCATAATTATCGCTGCTGTTCTTAAAAATAAAACTGTTTTTTTTTTAAACTGGCAGAAACATCTGCGACCCAGCCTGGATTCCCCCCGGCGGACTCCGCTCTGTTCTACCCCCCTGCTGTGTCCCCGGACCCGGTCAGTCCGCTGACTCACCTGGGGACGCTGCTGGCCGGACAGGACGCGCCGAGGAGCGGCGGATGGGACAGGTGAGACAGGAGAACCAGCGGCTCGACCTCCGAAACACAAAGTCCCGAAACACGCAGACGATGTCCCGGGTTCAGAGGGGGGGAGGTCACGGCTTGCTGCAGTTTATCCCAAACTTTGAGAAGCTTCACCGTCTCGTGAGGAATGAGCGCTCGGACGTGAAAATGCGTTCAGGGACGGTGGGATCGTTCCGCGTCTCCGCGAGCTCTCCTCGGTTTTACTCACTGCAGGAATGAGGAGGTGGAGGGAGGTGTGGAGGGATTAAAACGGCAGGAGGAGAAGCATTTTTGGGGGCAGAGACCCCTCCCCTCTGTCTTTAAAATCCGAACAACGGGGAGAGAGAAAGTTTGTGCAGGCAGCTTGGAGAGGTTTGGAGAGGTGAGGTGGCGCACGGAGCGCAGCGTGACGCACGCGGCATCACGGACGAGTCTCACTATGTTCAAGGTTAATTATCTAGATTAAAGCAGTTAAATATTTACTAATATTATTTAAAAACGTTGTAAAAATGTTCCTCTAATGACACACAGACCTTGTTTCCGTGAGAACAGCTGGATTTATTTTACAAACTTTAATGTTCTTTCACCCTACCATCTTAAAATGTATAAAAATCAGTATTATATTCATTGTAATTTCACTTGAATGACACCAGAAGCAGTTATATTTAAGATGTGTAATAGGGAGTATATTCAAATGTGTTTCCAAAGTTCATGTTATGTTAGTTTGTTGTATGATTTAAGATGAGATAAGACGTTACAGTGGCTCAAGAGTCAGAAGAGAGAGAAAAATGCAAAAAGGCATTTGAGAGACAAAAAAGATGAAATATTAGAAAAACATAAATTAGATAAAATAAAAAAAATAAAATGAAATTTATATACGAGGGCTATACTTGGGATGCCATTAAAGTCTGTAATTACCCTGTTAATTTTTTTTTTTAAATCACGTTTAATCAGAGGGATGGAGAGGTGTAGTGGGGCGAACTAAGCGAAGCGGTTTTTTTTTAAATTATATATTCCATTTCTGAAAATATATACACTAAATCCTAAACACCGGTCCTTCAGTATGATCTCGAGTGTCCTCATTTTATTCTGCACCGTCCAGACTTCACATCTCAATCACTGTGCACAGTCTTTATCAGAATGCTGTCTGTGCAGTGTGTGAGCAAAACGAAATTAAACGTATCAGACTTAAAAATTGTCAGCAGATTAAGGTGACGTTTACACAGCAACGCTTTTTGCATGAAACGCTTGACTTTTGTTGTGGTTTGGCCTTTCATTCACACGAAAACGCCGTTTTTGGGGCCTCATTATGCAAACTTGTGAAACCAGACACCAGAGCGTAATCTTTCGAAAACGCCTCCCCTGCTGTTGCCCTGGCAACAGGTGACACAAATCCTGTCAGAGCGGTGATGTTACAGCCTTTCAGAAAAACAGCCATGTGCAAGTCAAAGCCCCCAGGAAGTGCGCCAGGCACTGATGCAAAATTTACATAGCGGCCAAAAGTGGAATTACACTGTCCGGGTCGGTCACGTGACGCTCAGTGGCCCAGAAAGACTTTTCCCCATTGACTCACATCAGGAAAGAGACATCTGTAAAACAGTGAATACATTTTATACATTTATCCAGATTTAAACCATCCAGTCCGATAACATTTAAAAAGTGTAAAAGAGCTGTGAGATTAAATTTTATTAGGCTACTAAACTAGTGACACGCTAATCTGGAAGTCTTTTGCTCCACTGGTGGAAGTTACCCGCTCGGCCTCACTCTGCTGCTGTGAATCTCTAAATACGCATGTTCTTTGGGCCAGTAGATCCAGGTATTTTACTTATTTCTAAACCCAGAAAAAGAGCTTTTTCTGCTTCCTGCGCCACTGAGCAGCTCTCAAAAGAATGAACGAGGCCCCGCTCCCGGGGCTGTATCCAGACTTCCTATAATACATCTATGATGTGAGCAGGAGGACAACAATAACAACAACGGGCGACTACAGAGCCGTGTTTGTGCTGCTGTCTCTACTGAGTTTATTAACACTGTTGGTTCTTGTGCGTGCGTTCGCCATCGTCGTCTTGTTTGCACTCAGCACTCTGTAGAAGAACGTCTTTATATGCAGTCATGTGGTCTTCTTCTATGGTGTGTCATTACAAAGTTACACTGCCAACCACTGTCTTGGCATGCATACCAAAGTGTTTTTGCAGATCCGTGCACACGAGGCTACAATGTTATCATATGAATGCAGATTTTGTAAAAGGAAAGACATTTCCATTATTAGCGGGCCGTTCTTGTCTCGACTTAGATGGCAAAAAATAAAAAGAATAAACTGAAAACATCCCTGAGCGCGTTTACATAAACATTGATGTTTTAGTTTTGATTGTATTCGGGTGTGAACATGAGAAATTTGGCTGATCATATCCCTGAATACGTGATAACAGTATTCAGGTGTCTGATGTTGGATTGAATTCTTCCTCCGCTGATTTCAGGTGGATTCTTCGTCTAAACAACTTTCCCAAACTGTCACCTGTCGAGTCGCTCTCACTAACAAACCTAATGCTGATTGTAGTCGTTACGAGTGTGAACGTCCAGAACAGCCTCCGCAGCAGAGGATGGACTTTTTTGGAGGTGAAAGTGTGTCCCTCTCCTGTCCTCTCCTCCCCCTCTGTCTTTCTTTCTGTCCTCTGTCCGTTCTGTGTTCTGGGTGTGAAATGCCAGAGGGTCTGAGCTCCCGACACACTGACCTTTGACCTTTGAGGAGGGAAAGGTCTAATTTAGTCTACATGCTGGCACCCTGGTGACTGTGCACACACACACGCGCACACACACACACACACACGCACGCACGCACAGAAGCAGTCAAGTGTGAACTGTGGCGAGCGTGCAGGGTCAGTGGGATCCCCCTCATATATGAACAAAACATTCAGTATACAGACTCTCCTCCCTTACAAGGAGCAGTCTGCTCTCTGCAAACATGTTCCTCTGTGTGAGGGCACCAGGGAGGTTAAAAAAGACGTTAGTCATCCAAGATTTTATGGAAATATACCATTCATATTTTAACCCTTTGAAACCTGGGCAATGTGAAACATGGGAAGAGGGTGATGAGCAACTTAAGAAAAAATGACCCCAAAATTAGCAAAAAAGTTGTAAAAAAAAAAAATCTCACAAAAGTAACAGAAAATTACAAATAATAATAATAATAATAATAATTCAAACAAACAAAAATGAAAAGAAATGACCTGACAAAACTGTTCAAAAATGACTATAATTCCATAAAAAATAATTACATTTATAATTGTGATTATTTTAAATACATTTTTCCAGAACATTTTTCCTTTTTTTAAAAAAAATCATTGTCTAAATATACAAATTTCTTGAATTTTGCAGGACATTTCATGTCAAGTTACTCATTGCCTTTTTGAAAGAAATTAAATGACTTTTCTCAGAGTTCAAAGGTTTAAATACTAGTGAAAAGCATCTGAAGGCAGCACAAAAAAGTGATGTTGATCCACGTTTCAAAGGGTTAAATCTCAATTAATCTCTGTATTTTAATAGTGAATCTCAATCAATCACATTTTTTAAATCGTGTTTATTATTCCGTTAATTTGCTTGTCAAAACAGTTTCAAAGTCGATATGGACGATGTAGGTAATTCTTACCTGATCGTCTTGATTGGGAATCAAATAACAGCTTTGTTACTTTTCAGGAGTTCCTGTTGAGTAGTTTCCTCTGATTCACACAGCTGTGTGTGTGAAACTATTGTTCCCTGTGACGGTTTGACATATGACTGATCACAACATGCCATCCCGAGGGCGTCGCTCACGCTCTGCAGTCAGTTTCCGACCATTTAGCCGTGCTGTTTAAAACTTTGATTTAGGAACCGTTTACACGAAATCGTTCTCGCATGAAATGTTAAACTTTTGTTGCAGTTTGGTCTTTGCTTCACATGAAACAGCGATCTGGAGGTCTCATTTCTGTATGAAAAGCCAGTATACTGTCTGTTCTCAGTTCATCCGTCAGGATGTCAGTGATGATACTGACGAAGTATCAGGGTCTTTAACCCTTTAACACCTGGATCATCATCAGTTTTCTTGTGCTTCATTTAGATGCCTTTTATTAACTTTTAAATCACTGAAATCAATGCAAATTAGTTTTAATTCTGCCAAAAATATGTGAAAAAATACAATAAGCAACTGCAAAAAATTAGTAAAATGTGATAAAGAAATGATATGAAAATATTTTTCTTGCAAATTTTTTGGGCCATGTGTTGTTAAACTGTGTGCATGCTTGAAGGAAAAAATGGGTCACCCATTTTCATTTCAACCACTCTTGTTTGTAATTGCACTCCACGTGGCGAATGAGCACTCAGAAAAGAGGGGTAAGGGTAAAAACGATAAATGGAATTGGGCCTAAACCCTAATTTATGTGCTCATACACTGTTTTCTGGAGCTCTTTGTCTGCAACAACATTTTGTCGTCATCGACCACAAAATTCTGCTGTATATTTTCATCCTTTTGTCGTCCTCTTCCTCTCGTGTCAACAGTCTTCATTATGAGTAGCATTCCAGCGTCGGGCCCCGGGGCGGCACCTCCTCATTACGTCGTTACTGCGGAGAAAACGCAGCTAATGTGACAGCTGCTATTGTTAGCGGAGCAACACGGGGCCGCTCAGTCCGCCGTGTTTCTGTTCCCTCGGTCACCAACCTGCTGTTCAGCCGAACTCCTAATGAGATCCAATCACACAGACGAGTCTCCACAACATGTTTCTGTTTCAATCTAATCGCCAACAAACAATTTCTCATTAACCGCTCAAACTGAAGAATTAATGAACCACATGTCAGCCAAGACAATACAGCAGCCAGAGTGAAATGAAATATTTTGCTGCCACTTTAGAGACTTTTTTTTAGGTTGCAGCCTTTCAACTTAACAACTCCTCACTTTGTCTTTCTGCAGGAGTGAATCATAACAAATATATATATCGTGTTAGAGTTGAATTGCTAATGCACAAATATATAAAAACGATAAAACACAAATGCAAAAATGAGTGAAAATATTTGTTTTGTAAACTGAATGCTGAATACTGAAAAAAAACAGCTGCTTTTAGTCCCAGTTAGTTCAGCTTTCTTCTTGCAGATGTTTACCTGCTGTTCAATTTTCTGCTGTCACAAAATGTCCCAAATTTTAATTAGATTTTGAGTCCCTTTTGCAGTAAACCTACAATAAATAAAGTAAGCAAATAAATGATGGGAAAAAATTGTACATTTATACACAATCACCAGATGCCCTGTGTTTAGTAGATGTAGCAAAATGCTAATGTGCAACACCTGTCCACAAGAGGCTTTTTTTAGAAAGAAATTCAATAATAAAAATAAAAGAAAATGCATCCACAAACTCAACAAACAACAAAAAAACACGAGTAAATCCATGTACACGATACACCCACAAATATCACACATACTTCCTTATAGATATATCCACAAATTAACAATTAAAATACATCCCCAAATCCATACACAGAAAAAATCTGCACAGATGCAAAGTACAGCTGTGTCGACAGTAAAATTAAGGAACAAAAGTGACGTCCTCGTGTGTTTCTCTGTGACTTTGTGTCTCTGGTGTCACTCACAGTAAGTGCACAAGTGACAGGACGCTTTAAGGATGTAAAAATAACTCCTCCATTGTTTAATGTGACACTAATGCAGCGTAACCGCAGCGGAAACTATGGTGGACGCGTCTTTATTTATGTCTCACTGTTACAGAGTCCATTATGAAGACGGACGGAGATGATGTTTAGTCTGAGGGACTTAATGTGACACTAAAACGTGTTTCTTTATTAAGACCAAAGTCTAGTTTTTACTCGTGTCTCCGTCAGTCGTCTTTCTCACCACTTTAACGTGAGTGGACGTTAGAGTGGACATGAGAGGAACTGCAGCGTTCAGCACTTCTGTTAGGCTTCATTTTTCAGCCTCGGAGGTTGGTGCTTGATTATAACTCACTAACCTACACGGCAGAATACAAATATTTATTTCTGACCTTTTGTGTAGCACATGGCTCAGACACAATAAGACTTTCTAGGCTCTGAAATAAGAAGTCTTAATGATTTAAAAGTTCAAAAAATATAAATTAAATTATTAATTTATATTTATATTATATTTATATTTATGTTATATGATTAATTAAATTATTAATTAAGCTTGTGTGCTGTTTGGGATTTGTTGTAATTGTTTGAAATAAAGATGAAAGTGAATTTTTTTCTTTGCAGGACCAAAGCTGGACGCCGGGCAACTTAACAGTTTCACTTTTGTGTGTGTGTGTGTCTCCATGTCCTTGTCCAATCAGGAGACTGGACCTGGGGTTTCAAGGCTGTCAGTTAGTGGGAACAACGAGGGAACCAGTAAGAGAAGCTCACGCAGACCAGAGCATCACCATCCTGCACGCCAAGGTCGCTCAGAAGTCCTACGGCAACGAGAAAAGGTTCGATTCTGTGAAGTTTTTCAGACGGTTCGCTGATTAACGCGCAACACACCAAAAATACACTCCTCAATTTCTGTCCTCACAAGAGGAAAGAGGAAAGACTACTGGAGGAAGTATTCACATAAAGTACTAATACCACGCTGTGAAAATACTTCTGTACATATAAAAGTGCTGCGTTCAGAACTTCATGTAAGTAAAGTAAAATATTTTCAACGATCTGTAGCCAAAATGCTTAATGTAAAAATACTGACTGTGCAGGAACATTCTTGAATTATATTCGATCAGAGCTGCCTAGTTTTAACCATTTGATTGGATTTTGGTCTGAGTTTAGGAGACGGGGGGGGGGGGGTCTCCTGATCAGCTGTTTAGTCTTTACATCCGTGGTGGCTGCATCAGGGTCGGCGGGCAACACGAAAATGCAGAAGTACAGCCTGTAGTTCGAGCAACAGACCCAAAAGACAGCAAAACATCACCAAATGATGCGTCATCTGGTGATGTTTCGCCGGGCGAAGTCTGAACCGTTTTTTTGACCTGCAGGTTCTTCTGTCCTCCTCCGTGTGTTTACATCAGCGGTCACGGGTGGAGAGTCATGCAGGACCATCTGAAAGGTGAAGAGACAACGATAAAATCAATTTTAGAAGAAAATGTGTCACACAGGTCTTTGAATCCTCTGTTCCTCTCTTCTCTTTCTCTCCTTCTTCATCCCTCCATCGTTTTTTCTCCTCCTGTCGTCTCCATCCAGCTGCCGGCTACGGAGACTCTGTGTACCGAGTGTGTGGTTACATGTGTCTGGACAGCTCCAGCCAGTCTCAGGCCGAGTCCTTCAAACTGGTCTTCGATGAACAGCCAAACTCCAGGGTGAGAGCTCTGTGTGTGTGTGTGTCTGTGTCTGTGTCTGTGTGTGTGTGTGTGTGTGTGAGTGATTTATCTGATGTAATGCCATGCACATACCTGTCTGACGGTGTCCGTCCTCACTGTCTCTGCTCGTCTGTCACATTCCTTCAGGGACAGACAGATTTTCTGGAAGTTTAAACTGGCCTTTGTCCCGCCTCAATTATCCCTGAAATTCCTCCATAAACAGTTTGACTCCGTCCATATTCTGTTTTTGTCTTCAGTGGTGGATCACATTGATATTTACACAGTTGTAGATTTGTAGGATGTATGTGTATATAATATTACATCATCAATAAAAAACAATGTTAATTATTTCCTTTGGGAAAAAAAGAAAAACTTTTATTGGAATAATCTGTTATTGAAAGGTTGCTCCCCGTTTCTAGTATCCACTTTTTTTGTGTTTATTTTTGGAAAACACGTCGTACAAACTTTTTTGTTTCATCACTCCAGCGATCTGTGGTGATTTTAGATGCATAACAAACTTTTGTCCACGATGCAGCAGCCACACCAGAAAAAGTGAGTGGAGTCTTAATGACTGACATCAGTGACTGAAGGGACCTCAGACCTGCAGTGTGTTGTGTCTGAGCGACAGACAGATCTGTGTCTGTTTACCCAGACGAGACAATCACCTCGTCTATCACAGACCGCTGTTGACTCGACAAACAGTCGTGTCTGACAGAAAAACTACGCTGCTGTAAACTCTGTTTACTCGCCTCCTCCTCTTTCACTGGCTGACAAAATTAAAACAAGACGTCTTACGTCCTCGTCGCTCCGTCAAATGAGCCAGTATCACTTGTTATTAGAAAGACTGTTTTTAAGAATTAAAAACCTTCAGTTATGTTTTCAAATATTTCTTCATCTGCGAAAAAATCCCTGAAGAATCTCCGTCTTTTCGACATTTTTAACATGCTGCATCGCAACGCAGCCTTTGAGGAGTTTCAGTGTCCTGGAAGTACTAAGTCACTCACTCGCTAAATGGCTCGCTCACTTGTCGTTTTTCCTCATCAGATGTTTGCGTGTGCCAAGTCCCTTTTCATCTCTGATCAGGACAAGAGGAAACATTTCTGCCTGCTGCTGCGACTCTTTTTGGGCAACAGACAGGAAGTGGGTTCGTTCCAGAGCCGGATGATCAAAGTCATCTCCAAACCGTCTCAGAAGAGACAGTCCATGAAGAACGCCGACCGTGAGTCACCTGTCTGTGTTTTTTCCATCCAGCAAATCGATTTTATCATTTAAGAAACACTTTCACTTTTGAGCAGATATGCTTAAATCTAATCCACACATTTTATGTGCAGTTTTAGTTCTGTTAACAAACGTTTTGTAAAATTTGAAAGTCCTCTTTTGCTGTCTTTTCCTCTTATAACTTTCATTAGTAATTTCTAACATGTGAAAACCTCAGAGGATGCTCTCAGGTTCAGCTGAGTGATTGGTTGGTTGTTATGTGTCATGACCTTTTGTATTTGTGGGGTCACTGCAGAGTCAGACTTATTCAGTCACACACACACACACACACACACACACACACACACACAGTAACTTGAGTGATCTGATGTCACCTGATCTGCTCTCTCAGCTCAGACTGATGTCTCCTTTAACTGCATGTGTGTGTACGTGTGTACATCTGTCTTTGTGAGGACCATTTTGAGTTTAACACTGTGGAAAATGGGGGTCGTATGCAAAACACATCATCTGGTGGAGTTTTGCTGGCTCTCAGGCTGTTGATCAAGCTACAGACTCCACCTCTGCAGTATAGAAGTGCATCAGGAGGCAGATCCGCCCCTCTCTCTCTCTTTCAAACTCAGACTCAGATCAAATGGTAAAACTAGGCGGCACTGATCAAACTTGAACAAAACTGTCTGAGTTGCCTTTTTTCTCCTTAAATGTATATTTAAAACATATTTTAGTACCCTGTGCCACTGTAATACAATATTGTGTCAGTTTGCATCACGTCACCAGCAGGAGTGTTAACTGGTTGATTGCGCTGCTGTGCATTCAAGTAGTTTTAGGTAAGTATAGATAGATGAAAGATGTGTGTGTGTGTGTGTGTGTGTGTGTGTGTGTGTGTGTGTGTGTGTGTGTGTGTATGTGTGTGTATGTGTGTGTGTGTCTGACAGGTTGCAAACGATGCATCGACCAGTAAAATGCACATTCCTGCAGACAGAGAGGGACTGAGCCTGAGTTCCTGTTTCTGTTGAACAGTGTGTGTGTTTCTGTGTGTGTGAGTTTAGTTTTTACAGTATCTCCCTGTTTCTGTGTGTATGTGTGTGTGTTTTCAGTGTGTATATCGTCGTGCTCCAGAGTCGCTTTGTTCAACCGTTTACGCTCACAGACGGTCAGCACTCGTTACCTTTCAGTGGACAGAGGAGCCTTCATCGCCAGCTCCAGACAGTGGACAGCCTTCACCATCACCCTGGGTGTGTGGGTGTGTGTGTGTGTGTGTTTGTGTGTCACCACTTGTGTGTTAACTGTATGTGAGTCAAACATTGACTTATTCCTCACTGTGAGGGTCGTATTGTGGTCATTATATCCCTGAATGGACCGTTTGAGGTAAAGAAAAAGAAAAAAAAACAGATGATCAAAAAGTGGTTTTACAATCCAGATATTTATCATGAATGTAGATTTTTCCAAAAGAGAAACTCCACCCTGAATTTTAATTATTTGCTCTGTACACGTAGCAGCACAGAGTATAAAAAGAACACAACACGTGACCCCTCACATACCGCGCTACATTCAGAGCTTAACAAGATCTCCGAGGCTCACAAACAATAACGTTAAATGCACTGAACAGCAGGGTTACAGCTGCGCACTGACACTCCCCCACAGACACACAGCACAGAGACTCTGGTAGTACAGCTGCTCGCTCTGCAAACACACGAAGCCAACAATGAAGTTATAAAAACTGCAGTTCCTCTAATGTCCACTTGAGGCCGACCCCAAAACAGAGTCAATCCCTATAAACCTTCATGTTAAAATGCCGAACTTTACAGCAGAAATAAACATGTTTTCAGTCTGGAACAAAAAAAACTATTTGGTCTCTGTTGCTAATTTTAAGGCAATTTCCATCACAGATTAAGCGACACTTACAAAAAGTCGATAAAACACAATTATGAGATGCCTGCATTTGCACTGAGTGATTTTGTGCGACTTCTCCTCTGGTGATAACATCCCAGTAACCATGGTGATGGATGTTCAAGACATTAGCAGCTTTATTTCTATTTCAGCCACCGCGCTATCCGTCATTATTTCCAATCCAAGGCCACGCAGGCATGTTATGGAGTCATGATGGAAAGATGAGCCCCTTTTACGTGGGAGCGGCCACGTATGAGGGATTTCTGGGAGCTGATAGTCCACGATTTCACAGAGGAATTTTGGATTCAAAACTTCCAGATGATCAGCTCAACTTTCTCAGAGTTATGTGATGCAATAACAGCTCTTGTAGCTCCTGCTGCATCGTGAAGGAGCCAGTTCCTGCTGACAGGCACATAGACACAGCATCATGTGACCTAAAAAAGGTCACATGCCAAATATGACTTTTTACAATCACCTGAAATATCACCACATGCAATAAATGGGAGTTTTTGCTGTCGTTGCTGAAGTGTAAAAACATCCCTGCTGTTAAATGAGGCTCGATGATCAGTGATCAGGATCAGATTCATCAGAAATGAGCAGGTCGACTTCCTTTAATGCCATCTGGCAAACTTTTATTCAGTATTATGAGAAAATAACAGTGTGATGCTGTTTACAGATTTTTGCTATCATTTGGATTTAGGAGCCTTTGATTTATTTTTAGTTTTTTAGATGAGGGGGTCTAAATTTTTGTGTTGGTTTCTTTAGAGTTCTCAATCTCAACCTGAGCCCAACAGGTCCCAGCCTCACCTCAACTCACCTCCTGCCCAGTGCATGCTGGGATAGACTTCAGCTCCTCACAACCCTGAAACTAGAGAAGCTGCCAAGAAAATTAATAGATGGGTGGATGAATGCGAGACGATTTCAGACATGTTTGGCTGTTTTTCTCTGCATTCCTTCAGCTGGAGTCTCTCCACGCCACAACGATAAACACGCTGCATCATCTCGGAGATATATACATCTGTGGAGTCAAGACACTGAAACGGGGTGAACACCGGCATCAAACACGTTAGCTTCCAGTCGCTAGACGGCGTCTGTCACCACCCGGCCGGTCGGCATAAATACAGTCAGTGTGCGAGCGGTTACTCCCCCAAACACGCCTGGAAAAGTCTGAAGGTGTGAGGTTATTTATTTAACACAGTTAAACCCGCTGCACACAGACCTCCCACAACCTAAACCTCAGTCACCCAGTCTGCAGCCCCTCGTCTCTACTGTCACCACACACACACGCTTTTTATTTGTCTTTATTCATCTGTTGGTTGAAATGTAGGCTGTAGTTTGTTTGTTTTTAATAGGAAATTTTTAATCAGACTGTAATGACTTGAACTGAGTGTGTCAGTGAATGTGTATGAATATTTATGTGTAATTCGTGTGTGTGTGTGTGTGTGTGTGTGTGTGTGTGTGTGTGTGTGTGTGTGTAGTGGAGGGCCAGCGTGCTGACCAAAGGGACTTTGTGCTGAGCGAAGGCTTCATCTGTTACGGCTACGTGGTCCAGTTAGTGTGCACAGAGTCTGGAGTAGCTCTGCCACCCATGGTAACACACACACACACACACACACACACACACACACACACACACACACACACAGATAAATGATTACAGACCTCTCTATTGCATTACACAGTAAAAAGTCCCTGAGCGTCTTTATAAGCAGCAGCTGTATACTTGTCTCCTTTTCTTCAGCGTAACAAACAAAGTCGCATTAAAAGGACCAGTGTTCAGCAGTGGTAAAATATCCTCACAACAGCTGGATTTCCTTCATCGCTCAGCTCAGGAAATTAAAACAATAACAACGAGGAATTTAGAAAAGTCTGTTAACTCGGTGTTTAACCCTTTGACACCTGAGCAAATTGGCTTGATTTCTTTCAAAAACATGGGAAGAAGCTACAAGTTGTAAGAAAACTGCCTATAACTTACAGAAAAGGAAGAAAAACAATAAGGTGGAAAAAAGATAAATATCTGTATCGATAAAAATAAATACAGAAATTGTAATATAATTGTAATAATTGTAAATATATTTTTCTGGACATTTTCCTTATTTCTTAGTATTACCTTCTGATAACCTTTCTTAATTTAATAATTCCAAACATTTCTTGCCAAGTCACTCATTTTCCTTTGAGCCATGTTTTTCAGATAAATCAAACCATTTTTTTCAGGTTTCAGAGGTTTAAATTCATGTGAAAGGCACCTGAGATCTCTGAGAAATGCTCTTTCATTCTGCTGTGTATGTAAATATTTAGTGAAATGACAATAAAACTGAACTGAATTGAACTGAACGTAGTACAAGAAAAGCCATGTTGTTCCAGGTTTCAAAGGGTTAAATTTCTATTACTCTGGAAATACGCCCCGCTGACAAGATCCTGAGCGAGACTCTTAATTCCTTCAGTCATGCAAAATATGGAAAAGTCATGGACTTCCACAGTCTCGTGTTCCAGGCCTGGAAAAAAATCTATAGAGTTTTGGAAAAGTCCTGGAATTTTGTTGCGTGTGTTTAAATTAATTGTTGGGATAATCTTTTGGGGATAACTTCCCACATGATGTAACATAACAGTGAATTTAGCTGTTGACGTAATGTAGCTTTAATATGAGTCGATTAGGGCTGCTCGATTTATCGTGTTGTGCCGTAGTCGCACAGAACGACACAAATGGGCGCACTGGCGTGGAAAAGCAAAAAATAAAAATGATAAAACCTCCCTGTCGGCAACCACCGCCACGCTGCCTCTGTGGGAAACACTGCAGTGGGTTCATCTTTCTGCTTATGTACGATAAAAGTTTCCCCGTATGAGTGTTTGTCAGACCACAGAGGGGCGAAGAAAGATGTCTGTCTTCTCTGATTATACGACGTTTCTTCCGCACAGTTTAGCTGTAATCTCTCTGAGTCTGTATGTTTTACAGATGTGAGTTTGTGCAGCTGTTACATAACCTGCTAATCCCATAAATGCTGTTATTGTTAAACCCGACCTCCACTTTAAGTTAAACTTAGACAAACCTCTTAGCAGAAAACCCTCACAATTCGCTGAGCGGACTCTTTCTCCTCCGAAACTGCTGTCATAACAACCCCAGCTGCTGCCTGACGCGGAAGCTACGTCCGCACGCCGCGCCTCGATATGTTTTTGCACTTGAGGCCTTTTTGCTTCACGGTTTGTTTGAAGGCAGAGAAATGTTTCCTGCTGAGTCGTTTTGCGTGACGACGGCTCGGCTCTGTTGTTTGGTTTGTGGTCGGCGTTCGGGCGCTGAAGAGGTGAGGGGGGACGAACAGACCGAAACGTTCAGCTTGGATCAGCAGCTCTGAAAAGACTTAAATATAAGGGTTTTGATTCTGTGCGTGCGGTGCAGTAAAGGGTGTGTTTGAATGTGTTAATACTTAAGATCGGGGGCTCAAGGTCTGCAGATACCAGAAGTAATTCATCGTGCAGACCACCTGGTTTTTATTCAGAGCGCACACCTTTTTTAAAATCCCATCACCGAGCCGTCCGCTGGCTGCGTCAGCTTCCTGAGGGCAGCTGTGTTATGTTTCAATTTAAACTCTAAACTCTGCATTTGTTATGTCGTATAGCTCCTGTACGTTTGTATGTTTTTAAGCTCTGTTGTTGCTCCCCAGAGACTTCAGAGTTCAGTCATGTTAAACATTCAACCCACATGAGAATATAAGTATGCAGTAATTCTGGTTTATGCCTAATTATGACTTTTTATGTATGTTTCTTAGGAAGAAGACTCTTCCTTGCTAAGTTACAAAGTTGCCTCTGAATATTAAAAATATAATGCAGGAGCTCAGGATGTTCGAGTACCTAGTTAGTTAGTTCTTTTTTTTTCAAAATGCTAAATAAAATTGGAGAACAAAATAAAATATGAGCAATAAAAACACCAGAAAACCCATCGGACATATTCAGTAAACAAACGTTAAATATTTAATGTCCCAAAAGGAGCAGGAGGAAGTGAATACTTATCGAATCCTACCGTTTTTAAATTTTAAAAAAAATGTAAAAGAATTTTAATTTTAAACATGATCGTTACCAATTTCTGCCCCAATATTCACCATAAACACCGTGATCTAATCTAACGAGACTTAAGATAAAAACAAGAACAGATCGATCCGAATACACAGACACACACACACACACACACACACACACACACTTCCCTCTCTGTTCTACCAGCTCATATCCTTCAGTATATTGTTTATATAAACATGTTTAGATTTACATGTTTTCAGTTAAACCTGTGGATTCGATGTTGGTCTCGTTTTATTTCTCTGGTTCCTCCTCACAGAGCTGCCGCAGTGGCTGCACACTTTCAGTCTTTTCAAAATGAGGTTTTGCTTTATGAGAAATTCCTGTGAGTGTGTTATGACGTGAGTCCTAAAGGAATCCACTGATGTGCCTGATTTGCCGCATCAGTGACGAATTTAAAAGCCTCCGTCCATAATTCTGATACCGTGACAGAAAATATCCTCTTAATTATTCAGACAAAATGACATTTGGAGTCCAAAATACATTCCCGAGATTTTAGGTGAAGCTTCTCGAATTCATCTTTTCCCTCGTGTCGTTCGTGTCTCAAGGTGATCCGTAAGGTCAACAAGCAGCACGCCATCTTAGACGTGGACGAGCCGGTCTCTCAGCTCCACAAGTGCGCCCTCCAGTTCAGAGACGATCCAAACACGTACCTGTGTTTATCCAACGACGCCATCGTGCAGTACCAGGTGAGACCCCCTCACTCTCCGCCTCTGTCTTCTTCTGCTCCTCCTTTTCAAACGTCTCCTCCGTCCTCTCCGTCCCTCCAGGCTCCGTCCAGCGTCAGAGACCCCAGCAGGGTGGTGCTGAACGACGGCTCCTGCTGGACCATCATCGGAGTGGAAGCAGTGGAGTTCACCTTCAATCAGGGTCCCGCCTGCATCCAGACACCAGTTACTCCTTTCCCCGTCATCACTGGGCTAGAGGTGAGCTCGACAGGTAGACGGGTACTAACACACACACACACACACACACACACACACACACACACACACACACACACAACAGCTGGGTCTAATCTTCATAGCAGCTGCTGATTTTAATCAACTCATCCTTCAACTACAGAGATGTTGCAGCATCAAAGACTTTTTTTTCTATTTTTTTAAACTTTATTTAAAAAATGACAAATAAATCCACCTTGTACTTGTCAGTTTTACTAAGTATGTATGTGAACGTGATATCTCAGGAACGCTACAGGGGAAGTTAATGTGGCACAAATGTTTGAGTGGACTCACTGATGAACTGATTTTGGTGGTCAAAGGTCAAGGTCATGGTGACCTTGTATTAGTCTCATTCTTGTGAAAGACACATCACAAGAGCACCTTTTTGTGCCCCCCGTCAGCGATAGCAGAGGCCTGAGGCGTGTTTTTGGGTCCGCACGTATGCATGGCCATTCCTGAATTTCCACAAATTTGGCAAAAACATCCACTTAGACGTAATAAACTAATAAGAATCTGGTGGTCAAAAGTCAAAGTCACGGTGACCTCGAAAAACATGTCTCAAAGGATATAATGATGAAGTTCGGACATTTTGTATCAAAGATGTTAAAGGTCAACTTCACTGTGACGTCATAATGTTCTGCAGAAACACTTTTCTGTCCGTTACTCGGCGTCATATCTCAGAGAAACTCGCCCGCTGTGTGGAGGCAAACGAACGCATGGAGATATTTGTAGAATATTTTAATTATAAAATCAACCACAAAAGATGTAAAGACGCTCTGTCACCATCATTAATCACCATTATGTTGTAATGTTAGCAGCTGAAAATAATACAAACGTATGTGTGTGTGTGTGTGTGTGTGTGTGTGTGTGTGTGTGTGTGTGTGTGTGTGTGTGTGTGTGTGTGTGTGTGTGTGTGTGTGTGTGTGTGTGTGTGTGTGTGTGTGTGTGTGTGTGTGTGTGTGTTACTGCAGGTGAACGGTGGAGGACATGTTGCCATGTTGGAGATCCAGGGAGAAAACTTCAGCCCTCATCTCAAAGTCTGGTTTGGAAACAGCGAGTCTGAGACGATGTTCAAGTGAGTGAGACACAGAGACAGAATGTGAGAGGACAAAAGACATTTATTAAAGTCAACAGACAGTAAGAGGAGAGGACGATGAGGATGGAGAGAGGCAGTCAGACGTGATGATCTGATACAAGAAAGATGAGGGAGATGAAGGGGAAATCATACTAAAATTAACCCTTTAAAATCTGTCGCGATGTCACTTCACCTCACAAGTATTTAAAGATTTGTGAGAAAATGGTGCAATTTCTTTCTAAAACATTAGAGAAGGGTAAAGTGTAACTTGGTAAGAAATTTTCCACAAATTGCAGGAAAATGTTGAAAAGCAAGAAAAACACATTTCTAATTATCATAATAACATATTTAGAATTATGTTACAGAATTATTATAATTTTTTATGCTTTTTTGAGGTCATTTACTTGTTTGTTTTTTGTTTTAATTTTTTAAAAATAATAATTTTAGGTAATTTTCTTGTGCTTTTTGCTAATTTTTCATTTCTTCTTTCATTGCTCAATGTCCTCTATATGTCTTTGACAGAATTCAAGGTTCAAGCTTCAAAGTTGTTGTTTTTTTTTTTAGTCATACCCAAGGGTAAATCCAAGACGAGATATCACAACAAGACAGATTTAAAAGATATTAAAACAAAATACATAAAAACAAGCATCTTCTCGTATTAAAATATTAAAATAGTACCAAAGAAACAGAAGAACACACACACACACGCACACACACACACACACACACACACACACACACACACTCACTTGAAGCCAGTCTGCTCAGGTTTCAAAGGGTTAAAGAAAACATCAGTGTTTTAAGCTCCTTTAAGCTTTAAGGTGACGTACAGCAGCAGCAGATAAAAAGCTCATCAGACAGACGTTTTTTATCCGTCAGCGTGACGACGTCTGAACGCAGTGACCCAGAAACCCGACAGGAGGGCAGAAACCTCCCCGCGGGCCTGTTAACAGGCGTACAGTGTTACCTGCAGACACTCGGAGCAGCACTTGTCATTATACTTTACTGGCCGGCTGCTCTGTTGTCTGGTTTCCTTTAATAGCTGCTGGAAAGTCGGGGGGCCTCTTGGGAAAAATACTTTGTTTCAGACGGTTTTTATTTTGCTGCAGATCTGACAGAAGGAACGCCGCTTCAGGCGAATAAAATACCTGCTTTTTTTTGGATAAATTAAACCTTTTAGCTGTTCGAACGGTGAAAACGTGAAAGTAGACTGAGAGCAGGCAGACGTTAAACTGTTTGCTGTGGTTGTTTGATTAGAAAGTGATAAAAGTGTCACACTAGTTTGAGAGCGCAATTTTGGCCTTTTCTTCCACCCAATTTCTTGGTTTTGTATCCCGAAGTTATTATGAATAAATAGTTGTGATTGAGATTCGGTCTCTATCACAGAATAAATATATAAATAATCTCGGTTTATAGCTGAAAGAGGGCAGATGTCCACCTGAGTCAGACACACTTCGTATTTGTGCTACAAAGTTATGTGTCGTTGCTTTATGTTGCGTGCAGGTGTATTTAGTGCTAAAATGCTGTCACATGTTGTTGCTGTGTTGTTGTTTCGTACTGTTGTTCTGCTGTTTTACTTGGTTTGTGTTCTGTTTTGTGAGTTCCTGTTTGTCGTAGCTGTTTGTGTCTTTATGGCGTCCTGCTGCTGTTGTTTTTTTTTACCGTTTTATAGCTTAATAAACATTTTGCAAAGGACTGCTGTTTAAAATTAGCCTGCTGGCTAACGCTGGCACACGAATGTGTGTTGTCCTTAAAAATAAAATAGAATACAAATAGAAAATGCTTGTATACTGGGACGAGGACAGGAGTCAAACTAACCGGCCTGATCGAGCTTTAACTGTAGCTCGACTAAACTGTGCGTATAAACGTGTTGACTGTCCTTCAGCAGAGACATCGACATATTGCATATGTAGCATTTTTGATTTACGTTCAGGTGTTTTTTCGAGCAGATAAGTTGCACATCGAACTTACTGGACGAGTCATCTTCACCTGAAAATCATCATATTTTCCAAAAAACAAACCACAGTTTCCGGCAGGACAGACTGAACGTATGTTTTTCTTTATGGAAATTCCTCAACAAACAGCAAAATAACTGCTTTCAAATTCTGGGTCAACTGAAATATAATTTGCTCAGTTACATAATATTTGGTGCGGAAGCGCCACTTAATTTGCCATAAAAGCGGCTTTTATGAGCAGCCGGCTTCACGGACCTGAGCGCTGTCGCTTAAACTGAACTTTAATTTGCCCCTCGTGCTGCCGCTCGGCTCTGCCGCTGCTGCCTCTGCGGCCAAACGAGAAGCAACGGCACGAAACAGCCATAAATAAAAGAAATATGACCCTTCGACTGATTGTTAAAGCAAAAATCCACCTAAAGCAGAAACTGTTGACACAATCACCTCAAACCTCTTAAAGGTTCAGTCCACCTCTGAACAAACGACAGATTCAGACGCTGAAAAACAGACACGGTCCTGACGCCCCCGAGAAAAAAGAAAGAAGGAAAGAAAAAGACAAGGAAGAAAGAAAGGAAGGAAAAAAGAGGGATGGATGGAAAGAAGGGCAGAAAGAAAAGACAAAGGGAAGAAGGAAAGAGAGAAAGATTGAAGGATGAACACCCTGATGGAGGGACGGATGAAAGAAAGAGAAGGACAGAAGGAAGGACGAAAGGAAGGAAGGATGGATGGACCGAAAGAAGGAAGGAAGGAAAAAAGACAGATGGATGGATGGATGGATGGACTGAAAAAAGGAAAGAGGGAAAGAGAGGAATATAGAAAGTAGAATAGAAAGAGGAAAGGACACACTGATGGATGGACGCAAGAAAGACAAAAAGAAAGAAGACTGGAGGAAAGGACCGATGGAGGGATGGAAAGTAGGGAGCAGGAAAAGAAAGAAAGAAGGAAGAAGGAAAGGAAACAGATGGACACAGGGAAGGAAGGAAATGGTTTAAACTTGTTTTGTTGTTCTCTCGTTCAGAGAAAGAAGCTGCTGTTTTTTTCAGAGGAGAAAGAAGGCCGACAGCTTTACTGAAATATTATAAATGAACTAATATAAATGTATTATTATAAATGCATTATTATAAATGAATTAATATAAATGAATTAATATAAATGTATTATTATAAATGAATTATTTTAAATGAATTATTATAAATGAATTATTTTAAATAGATTAATATAAATGAATTATTATAAATGCATTATTATAAATGAATTAATATAAATGTATTATTATAAATGCATTATTATAAATGAATAAATATAAATGAATTATTATAAATGAATTAATATAAATGAATTATTATAAATGATTAATATAAATGCATTATTATAAATGAATTAATATAAATGAATTAATATAAATGTATTATTATAAATGCATTATTATAATTGAATTAATATAAATTAACTAATATAAATGCATTATTATAAATGAATTAATATAAATGAATTAATATAAATGAATTATTATAAATGACTAAACGGCTGAAAATATTGTGGACAGTGGTGAGACTGAATCCTCTGAACTCTGCTCAGTTTAGCTGCGTTCATCTGTTTTCTGCGTCTGAGCCAAACCTGCAGCCGAGAGGCATAAAGAGTCGTCTGTGGCGCTGAAACGCAGCCGAGGAGCTCGGCTCTCAGGGAGCAATCCTGTCTCTAACTCTGGAGACGCTACAGAAACCTTCAGTCCGTCTCCTCGCGGAGTCTCACGTGACGCACCCTGAATCAAAACGACCTCTCTGACGTCACAGTCCGCCTCAGACCCCACACCTGAAGTGCTGAGGCATCAGGGTCTCGGGCTGAGCGCGGCCCGCCGCCGGCTTCTGCAAATATTCCTGCCATCAGCAGCAGCTCTGCAGCGGAGAGGAAAGCCGTATTTATGTAACGCAGCCGTGCACAATGTGCTGTTTGTACCAGGAGCTGCAGCCAATTAGGAACACGATCCCTCGCTGCCGCGCACGCCGACTGTAGCGTAGCTTTCTATGAAGCAACTTTAGACATAAAAGAGCGCTGAAGGTTTCTGCAGCTGCTGGTGTTTCCTGTCAACCACAGAATGATGTTTAGTCTGTGACAGAATCACCTGATGATCCACTTCCACAGCTCAGTTCTCAGTCCTTTCTCTGCTCGTGATTGTTGTTGTTGTTGTTGTTGTTGTTGTTGTTGTTGTTGTTGTTGTTGTTGTTGTTGTTGTTGTTGTGGTTGTTGTTGTTGTTGTTGTTGTTGTTGTTGTTGTTGTTGTTGTGGTTGTGGTTGTTGTTGTTGTTGTTGTTGTTGTGGTTGTGGTTGTGGTTGTTGTTGTTGTTGTTGTTGTTGTTGTTGTTGTGGTTGTTGTTGTTGTGGTTGTGGTTGTTGTTGTTGTTGTTGTTGTTGTTGTGGTTGTGGTTGTGGTTGTTGTTGTTGTGGTTGTGGTTGTTGTTGTTGCTCCTCAGCTGTGAAACCTGTAAGCCCATGCTCTCACACATGAGCTCATCTGTTTCTTCAGTTTTGAAGGTTCAGTTACGTGGACTATAAGTCTTGTTGCCTTAACCCTTTGAAACCTGAAGCGACATCACTTTTCTTGTGCTGCTTTCAGAAACGTTTCACAAGTAATTAAAACTTTGAACCCTGACAAAAAAGTGAGGTAAAAGAAACATACATATAGTTATAAGAATTATAAATATAGTTTTCAGGACATTTTTCCTTTTTTTGGATAATATATCTAATAATCTTCCCACAGCTAATTTTTCGTCATTTTCTTCTCACGTTTTACCACACTTTTTCCAGTTTTCTGGACATTTCTCGCCAAGTTGCTGATTGCCTTTTTTCCAAAATTTTCAAAAGAAATCACACCAATATTTTCATTTTTTCGGAGGTTTAAATGCTTGTTAAAGGTGTCTGAATGCAGCGCAGCAAAACTGATGTTGGTCCAGGTTTATAACCGAAAACTGGGTCAGATCACAGTTGTATCTCAATAAAAAAAAATAATAATAATAATGTTATGTTTCATCCTCTGTCTAATTATTTTGTCCAGTTGAAATAAAGGAAGTTTTCCAGTAGCACATTTTATCACAGACGTCTCCTTGTTTTTTCCTCTCAGGTCTCCTAAATCTCTGCTCTGCGTCGTCCCCGACGTCTCCGTGTTCAGCGACGGCTGGCGCTGTCTCCGCCGCATCATCACCGTCCCTCTGTCTCTCATCCGATCGGACGGCCTGATTTATCGCACGTCCTTCAGTTTCACCTACACCCCCGAGCTCCAGCCGCCGCCGTCCGTCCGAGGAGCGGCGGGAGGAGGGAAGAGAGACGGAGGGACGGAAGGAGGCCCGCAGGAGGACGTCCTGTTAGAGACCATCCATCAGGAGTTCACCAGAGCCAACTTTCACCTCTTCATGCAGAGTTAACCTCAGGAGGAGGAGACGCCAGGTGAATGTTTGGAGCAAAGTGTGATTACACGTCTTTTGTTTTGGATCAGTGCTGATGCTGAACTGTGCACAGATACTGATTCTTATTCTGTTAAACGCTGACTTTAACTGGGCCAAAACACTCAATGAGATAACTATGAATGATGCTGATTATGAGATAAATACTTTTCTGTCCACTTAAGTAAACACGGCCAAACATGTCAATATTAAATTCAGACTGCTCCAGTTTCTCTGAATTAACACGACTTCTTTTAGAAAAGGTGACATCACAACGAGAAGAAGGCAACACAGCGGACTTAACAGTCAACCAAGACTTTTTTTTAAATTGCAAAATCTCCAATCACCAGGCAGGTTTCTGTTAACCCTCAAATTGCACAAATTAAAATTGCGAATATATAAAATATGCCACATGGAAACATGTCAATTTCGGAAAAACTCCCATATTTTGAAAAAAAAAAAAAAAAAACGTTTTTAGGCTTGCAGGAGGTGGTAATAATGACAGGCTTAAGTTTAGCATAAATGAGTCCTGATCCTGAGAGAAATACGATGTTCAGAGGTGATGAAAACAACCAAAAAGAGGAAAAGTAACCGTGACTGCCTGAAGGAGTAAAACAAAGAGTTATAGAGAGTTACGGTGTGACGGACAGAGCGACGGCAGCGAGCAGGAGGAAGTTTTTCTGGAGATCGAACACGCGAGCTGAAGGCCGAGTGTTGTGAGAGAAAGCAGCCGTGAAACTCTGTCTGTTTCCCATCTGATCCTTCGAGAAGCTTTCAACCTAATATTCTGCCAAAAGATGGAGGTCAAAGTGTAATCTGAGTGTGTGTGTGTGTGTGTGTGTGTGCGTGTGTGTGTGTGTGTGTGTGTGTGTGTGTGTGTGTGTGTGTGTGTGTGTGAATGGCACTTTGTTGCTCCGCTGTAACTGTAATAATTCGGGTGGGTTTAGCAGTGAAACATCAGCCTGAGTTTCTCCCTGAAGATCTCTGAATGTTTTCAGTCACTTTCACAAAAGAACTTTGTTGATTGACTTAAGAGATCAGTTCAGTTTTGGCTTTTTTTTTAAAGAAAACTATCAGTTTTCTTGTCCTTTATTCAGACGCCTAATTGTTGTTGGTTTTTTTTTTTTTTTTTAGAATATGGCTGTAAAGAGACTAATGGGAATGATGATGGGCGTGATGATGGGCGCGATGATGGGAATGATGATGGGCGTGATCATGGGCGTGATCATGGGCGTGATGATGGACATGATGGTGGGCGTGATGATGGGCGTGATGATGGGCGTGATGATGGGCGTGATGATGGGCGTGATGATGGGCGAGATAATGGACGTGATGATGGCGTGATGATGGACGTGATGATGGCGTGATGATGGACGTGATGACGGGCATGATGGTGGGCGTGATGATGGGCATGATGACGGGCATGATGGTGGGCGTGATGATGGGCATGATGATGGGCATGATGGTGGGCGTGATGATGGGCATGATGATGGCGTGATGATGGACATGATGATGGGCATGATGACGGGCATGTGTTTCAGTGCCGAAACATTGCATCAAAATAGTGATTTTTGACAGACAATGTGCAGGAGTTTCTCTAAGTTGTGATTTTTACGAAACAAACTTGTCTGCAGACGAAACAGAACAGGCAGCTTTAGATGGATATTTACTGCAGGTGTGTTGATCACACTAATGATCAGCTCTCACGAACACAAACCTCCTCATGAACAGGTGACGTTCATCAGGCTGAAGTCTGATTTGGAGCATTTGTACATGCAGATGTATGAAAAATTTAAAGATTTAAGTTAAAAATGTTAAAAAAAAAAAAGCTGTCACACAAAGTCCAGTATATTCAGTTGTTCATTATCAGTTCATGAAAGTCAGAGCGTGTCGAAGTTAAAGTTTCCACGATCGACATTAATGCTGCTACAGCTTCACTTCACGCTCCAAAAAAACGAGATTGGACCTTTTTTTTGGGAACAGTGGGGTTATTGTGTTCTGTTTTCTGTTGCCTGTGATCTTCAGCTGTACTACACATCTGATAAACAGCAGACGGCAGAGAACAGCGATGAAATCCTTCGGCTCACGTCCAACACGTCCACGCCTGCCTCACATTTTGTCCCTTTGTCTCCTTAATGCCCTCGTCCTTATTCCCGTAATCCAATTAATTAAAGTGTCTGGTAGCAGCAAAAACTCAACAAACCAACAAAGCCGACATCGCCCGACTCTCCTCTTTGTTCCGACTGTACGTTTGATCTCTGGAAGTTAAGTTTGGAGTCATTAAGTTTGTGTAGTTTCTTTTGTTCCAAACAAGTGAAGCAGCAGATAATCACACAGGCATGACGGGACCTCCCACATGGCTGCGCTGCTCTAAAGGAAACCCAAAATTCATTCTCGTTTCACCCGTCACATACTTTTCATTCTTCACACGGGGGCTTCTCCTCAGCTCAGACAGAATGTGAGGGAGTCCTTTGGGGATTTTTCAGAGCAGATTTGCAGAAAAAAAGTGGTCTGATGTAATATTTGTGTTTGATAGAGAGACACAGAGTAGATATCCAGTAGATGTGGTGACGGTGCATCAGTGGAAGTCTGTCTGTTGTTGTTCCTGAAGAACAGCACGCCGAGGTTCAGTGACGACCTGAAACAAACTCGCAACAATACCGCTCTGTGTGTGTGTGTGTGTGTGTGTGTGTGTGTGTGTGTGTGTGTGTGTGTGTGTGTGTGTGTGTGTGTGTTTGTCTATGTCTTTGTGTGTGTGCTTGTTCATCTTCCTTTGTAATAACCAAATCAAGTTTTAGACCTTGACAGCGAGGACATTTTGTCCTTCAGACAAACCTTTAAAGGGCTTTTTTAGGGTTCAGATCATAGACTGTATATAAAGATGGACGATGCACCCCCACTTTCCCCCGCTGTGCTTAAGTGAGGCTAAAATTTTTGGGAACAGGCACTGCCATCTTGTGCTGGTGATGTCATTTGGAGCCGGAGTCTGTGCAGTAGCGATATCTGCAGTGGGGGATTTCCCGCCAAAACACCTGTTGACCAATCACGAGCAGCTTCAATGAATGCGAGTACATGGATTGGCTCTCCCAGCTGTCAGTCATGGCGTAAAAATCCCCTTTTTGTAAAATGTAATAACTCATTTTAACCAAACTTATCATAAAAATAAACCGTTGAACAAACACCAGAATGATGAGAATTACCTTCAGTGACTGAAACCGTCTTTGGGAAACATTTGTTTGGCGTTTACTTCAAGATTTTAATTTGGCCTATGTCTTCTCACTAACATGGAGGGGCAGGCTTTATAACCTATACTGCAGTCAGACACCAGGGGGCGGCACAGATATGAAAGTTACACTTTTGGGGAAACTCATGTTATTCATCTTTATACACAGTCTGTGGTTCAGACTTTTTAAGGTTCAGGTTTCAGTTAGACTCAGATTCTGGTCACAGCTGTGGTTAGATATTTAGTTGTGATGGTTAAAGGATACTTTGCAGATTTTCAACCAGCTTTGTTTTAAATCATTGTTGGTAGTATGTGTAAATGGACTGTGGTAAACTCCTCCCACTGAAACGTTACAGGATGATGCAAATTAATGCAAACTCATCATCTGGTGATGTTTTTCTGGCTCTTGGACTGTTCGAGCTACAGACCGTCCCTCTGCAGTATAGAAGTGCATCAGACTGCTGGTGATGTGTGTGGGGGACATTTTGGGGGACAGGATGCAGCCGGATGGAGCTGGTCCCGTGAGCGTGAGTGCAGGCAGGTGGGGGAGGATTTTGTGTGAGAGTATGGAGTTTGCTTCCCGTTTGGATGTGAGGGTGTTTTCTTTTACACTTTACCACGTGCTTCTTTCTCCTAAAGCTAACCATCCGTGACTTTGTTGCCTAATCCCATCCATGGTTACGGGCCGCACTGTAAACATAAGGACCGTGTTGCATCATCACACCATATACATCTGTTGACATCACGGCAACGGCATCCCTGACGCAGAAGGATACCTAAAACCTCACAAGTACACGCAGAGGGTCACTGACAGAGCGGCGAGTTTGGATGACAACGTGTTGGTCGCTCACTCTGTCTTTCAGACTCGGACCAGAATCCGTTCAAACGCTAAAACTCAGCAGTGCTGATTGAACCTAAATGAAGATTTTGTTACTTCACTGCCCATTTCTCTCCTAAAATGAAACACCTCACGGTAACGGCATCCTGGAGCGGAAACAGCTGACGCAGGAGGTCGCTGACAGAGCGGCACCATGTGAGGAGTTGGGATGAGAAGGCGTTGGTCCATTGGAGCATCTTTGGGTGTTGAAACGGGAGTTTTGGGACAAATCTGCATCAACTGCGTGATGCTGTCATGTCGATATGAGCCAAAATCTCAGAGGAATGTAACGAAGGCCTCCAGCTTCCCTCCATACCTCACGTGTCGGGTATTCTGAGAGGAACCGAGCGCCATGTGTCTCTCTTCCTGCACTCTTTCTCCCTTCCTCTCCTCCTCCTCCTCCTCTTCCTCATCATTAGCAAGACAAACATGTGCGAGAGGAGGAGGAAGGAGACGGGCAGAAACACAAGACCGTTTGCTCTCAGGGCTCCTAATCTCTATCATGTGGCAGAAACTTCAAACTGAGAGATTCACGTGCCCAAAACACAGACGCCCGCCACGTTTTCCCTCCATCCCTCCGTCCTTCCTGATGAATGAGAAGCTATATGAAAGGGCCCATTCTTAGCTTCTCATCTGCAGGAACACACCTTCATTCTTCATTCGGGCCCCTCACCTCCACCTCCACTCCGTTACATAAAGACTTCAGTGACCGTAAAGCCTCCGCAGTAAAAGGTCGTTTTTGTTATTTTGCTTCTCTGCACCACCAAGAATGAGAAGGACAGTTTGAGGTTTTTTCTAACAAATGGTCATTTAAAAGCAGCTTTTTTTTCTGCGACATAATAGTTAAAAACAATTAGTCGCAGGATAATTTCCAGACTTTGGTTTGGTGTTAAGAGTAAATTCATCTTTGATTCAGTGTGTCAGATTATGATTTATTGTCCTGTTTTCTCCTGATAAAATATGTTTAAATATATTAATAGAGTTACTGCAGCAGCTGCCAGTCATTCAACTGTTTTCTTCCCGTTACGGCTGCGCAACATGACGAAATATATCTTAGGTTCAACTTTGAATGATTCGATTATAACAGTACATTATTTAACTTTATGCTTTACTCTGTGTACACTAATAAGCTTTATAATAACAGCAGTTTATCTAACTTTATTTTATGGAGATAGCTACTTAATTTGTAACTGTAATCCATTTAATAATATTTTTGTAGTTAACAGTAGTTCAGAGGAGATTTCAAAATATTGTGATATATATCGTGTATTGTGATATAGCCTAAATATATTGTGATATTATTTTATAGACGTATCGTCCCGCCCCACTTCCTATCCAAGCTTCAGATGCCTAAACATTGAGTGTACATTCAAAAGAAGAGTACATCTTTTTTCCACACAAATAGTGGAATTTATAAAGGATGAATGTGCAGCGACAGAAGGCGGGTCTCCATTAACCCTCAAATTGCAGAATTAAAAAGGCGAATATTAAATACACCTCATGGCAACATGTCAATTTTCTGGAAAAAACTTCCATTTAATGCTGCATTAGGTGGTACTTCAGGTGATTCAAAAAAGCCACATTTTCCAAATCTGCAATGGAAACAATTTTTTTGTCTTTTCTAGGTCACATGATGCTGTGAGGTCACATGTTGCTGTGAGGTCACATGATGCTGTGAGGTCACATGATGCTGTGAGGTCACATGATGCTGTGTCTGTGTGCTCGTCAGCAGGAACTGGCTCCCTCATGATGATGCAGGAGCTACAGGAGCTGTTATTGCATCACATAACTCTGAGAAAGTTTTGAATCCACAATTCCTCTGTGAAGTCGTGGACTATCAGCTCCCAGAAATCCCTCATACGTGGACGCTCCCACGTATAAGTGGCTCACCTTTCCATCATGGCTCCATAATAACGCCTACGTGGCACCGTTAGTGCGGTGGCTGTAATAGAAATAAAGCTGCTAATCGTTTGAACATCCATCGTTTTCCGTACTTTAAAGGGGCTGCGTGATGCGCAGACAGGAGGAGAGTTTCAGGTTGATAGAAATCTTCTGTTGTTGTAACTTTAATCAGAAACAATAAGAGGAAATCCTCCGGGGTCCTTTTTGGGGCTGAAGTTTGTAAAAGAGGTGAAGAGGTTAAGGTCGGGATTATCTTCAGTATCAAGGTTAAGAATAAGATAAGGGTTAAGCTCAGTGTTGTGTTTAATGTCCGAGGGAAATTGGATTAAAGTCGTGAGTCCTCACAGTGAAAACACACACACACACACACGTGTGTGTACGTCTGTGTGGAGCCATATTAAAGTGGGGCCCTGGACCTCATATCCCTCGCCGTGTGGTCGAGGGGCCCCGTCTCTCTGGGATCTCTTTGTGTATTACAGTGGGATAAAGGAGCCTACTGTCCAAACCTGCTCTGCTTTACCACAATCCTCTTCCTGTATGTCATCACCTCGACATCAGTGTGACGGACAGGCGGCGCGGCGAAGAAAGAGAGGAAACATGAGAAAATACACACATGCAAAAAAAAAGAGAGGATACGAAAAAAGAGGCACAGCGGCAAAAACGAGCATGAAAAGAGAAAATATGATGAGAAGTAAAGGCCAGCAGAGACGATGCAGATACTGACTGGAGGAAGAAGAAGGTTTTTAACAGATGACGTCTTAACCCTTTAACACCTGGATCAGTTTTGCTGTGCTGCATTCAGATGTCTTTCACAAGCATTTAAAAACTCTGGAACTTGAGAAAAATGGTTTGATTTTCTTTAAAGAAAATGTGGAGGAGAATCAGTGCGTAACCTGGCAAAAAATGTTCCGAAGATTGCAGCAAATCAGAAGAAAAGTGACGAGAAAATGACCTGAAACCTGTGAAACATGATGGCCGCTGAGGAAGGCACGCAATATTTTTCATTTGGAAGTTTTGATGTATGTGTATTAATATTTTTTTTTTTTGTTTATTTTATTGATATACTTTTTTTTATATATATATGTGTGTCCTGTGCTCTTTTGCTTCTTTACCTGCTAACTAGTCTTTTGCACTTTTATTTATTACCACGGAGCACTGGACTTTGTTGTGATTTATTATTGCCAAAACAGGCTTGAAGTAAAGTTTTTGTAACTGTCTTTTTGGTAAATCTTCTTGCTGCCAGTAAAAAGAAAAGTAAATTTTAATAAACAAAAAAATCAATAAGAAAATTGCCTGAAAATTAGTTGTGGTGGATATTATCCAAAAAGTATGGAAAAATGTGCAGAAAACTATAATTCTTATAAAAAATGTATTCAAAATTATATTACAGGTTTTTTTCTTATTTTTAGGTAATCTTCTAACTTTTTCATAATTTTGGAACCGTTTTTTGTTGAGTTGCTCATTGTTTGCTTTTCATGTTTTTCACAGAAATCAAACCGTTTTAAAGGGTTAAAGGTAGAAGACAAGAAAAGTTTTCTCTAAAGAAAAAGAGCCGTTAAAAGCGTGGAGACAACAGGATCCAACACGAAGACGCTATCAGCGTGTCCCCAGAGCAGAAGACTCATTGGAGGACGTGTCCTCTGCGTCCTCTGCGTCCTCTGTGGCTCACAGCTGTCGGGCTGCCGTCGTCGACAGAAGCTCTCGGAGACGAATCCTCCCGTCAGCCGCAGAAATATGAGCAGAATGCTAATTGTCAGAAGCTAACGGAGCGTGAGAAATACGAGAGGAATGCTGATGATGGTTAATGGAGATTACACCCAGGTGGCGGCGGTGGTCGTCCCGGGAACAAAGCGGAGTTCGGGGAAGATGATGGGAGGATCATGTGAACGCTGACGACCGTCTTTTTCCATGAAATGACTCAGACACAAATTATTTCTTTACTCTGAACTTGAAGCAGCTCTCAGATCAGTTTTCTTAACCGACACACGGCGCCTTCACGCTTCAGGACGATTAAAAGAGATTCACAGATTTTTGAACTTTAGCTCTGAGCTCGTTCTCCAGGTGTTCGGGGGTCTTCCTCTCGCTCGCCTTGTGGATGCCTCATCATACCTGCTTCGTTATTTCTTTCTGTCTCTTCTCAGCGTGTGACCAATCCAGCTCCACTTCCTCTTTTCAGCTGTCCTTCTGTTGTCTCGTGTTTGGTGCGTTCCCGCAGGTTGATTTTGTTAGATGTGTTTGGACAGCAGATCCAAAAGACACGTCTAACATCTGGTTCAGACCGCACGATTGCAGCGTGACACGGCGTCCCAACGGCTTGAATCGTGAACGGCGATATGACCCCTGAATGGCTGATCTGACTGTGACTGCTGGAACAGACGCACATGCTGCGCGGTCTGAGACGGACGTTAGAGCGTGATTTATGAATGTCTGCGGCACGGTGACGCGTTGGTGGTCTTCCAGGGTTCAGATCAGGTTTTCATGTCGATGTTGAAGATTGAGAACTTGGTCTTGAGTGACATGTTTTTGAATGTCTCGATCTTGAATGCTGTTTTTCCTTCTCTGATTCTTGACTGTACGTCCTCGTCTGTCCCACCATCCAGCTTTTAAACCTCCCAGGTGTAAGAATCAGTCGACCTCTTCCGATGACTGGTCCCCAACCGTTACAGGATTCATGCTTTTGTTGTTGATGCGCGTGATTTTGGTTTGTTCCATTTATTTTGGGTCTAAGTGCATCTTCAGCTGTTTGTAGCAGTAGAGATTTATCTTTTATCTGCTGCTGCTGCAGAAAGTAGTGCCATGTGATGAGACGAGCCGCCGTCCTCAGGATTTTCTGTCAAACTCCACTGGACGCCAGTCTTTTTTATTGATGGTTTTTTGTTTCAATGATCCAGCCGATACATCGGAGGAAAGCAGGCGGCTCTGTCATACTGCAGTGAGCACTTTTCGAAGTCGTCAAATACAGCTGCTTTTGCGGTCTGCTTATGTTGATAACGACATAATATAAGGAGCACGAAGGTCCCTGCAGGGGTCCGTGTTCACTTCATGTTTGAATGTGATGTTTTTTTTCTTACCATGAGCCACCATGAGTTTTTCTAATCTTAACCATCCGTCACTGCACGTGCGTTTGTTGACGTCTCGCCGTTGGTCTCCATGTGCTTTTGTTGCTGAAACATAACCACCTACAGCGTAATCTCACCATGTGACGTGTTCACGGTGACATCACGGTAGCGACATCCCGAAACGTCAGCAGATGCAGAAGGATAACTAGAGCGTAAAGCGTAGACGCGGCGATCCACTGCAAAGCGGCGATATGCGACGACTTTGGATGAGAACGTATTAGCGTGTCCTGATACGTTTTCTGGATATGTTGATTTATTTTGGGGAGATTTATTTTGGATAATTGTTCTGTGTCAAATACAGAGAGATTCACAGTGGCATGAAAATTGCGAGTGAATAATTTTTGTACTTTAATATATTTTTGGGGGTCGTAGCAACAGTAACCAGGGGCAAAAGTGTCATGTCGTCCGTCTTCATCCAGAAAGTTTGGGTCCATGTGGGACATCAGACACACAAACAAGCCTTCAGTCCCGTCCTGACGAGAACAAATAGAGATGTACATTCCTCCTGTTCACTGCCACTGTGTGTGTGTGTGTGTGTGTGTGTGTGTGTGTGTGTGTGTGTGTGTGTGTGTGTTATATAATGAGAGGGTTTATTTGATTTTCAAAGACTTTCTAACCATCTATCTGTGGTATGTGTGTGTTTGTCTAACAGCTGCATCAATGGATTATGTCTCATGTCTCAGTGTGTGTGTGTGTGTGTGTGTGTGTGTGTGTGTGTGAGCAGATGTTACCCCGCTGATCCACAGCATTGTGTGTGTGTGTACATACAGTCTGTC